>NC_082385.1:10384047-10564047 GCF_031168955.1 Gadus macrocephalus
GAGACAGAGAGAGAGAGACAGAGAGAGAGGAGAGAGAGAGGAGAGAGAGAGAGAGAGAGAGAGAGAGAGAGAGAGAGAGAGAGAGAGAGAGAGAGAGAGAGAGATAGACAGAGAGGGAGAGAGAGAGAGAGAGAGAGAGAGAGAGAGAGAGAGAGAGAGAGAGAGAGAGAGACACAGAGAGACAGAGAGAGAGAGAGAGAGAGAGAGAGAGAGAGATAGATAGAGGGGGGGGTGGACTTGGGATGGACTGGGGTGTAATGGTTTGAACCAGGATGAGATGTTTCCAGAAGAACCATTTGATGTGTTGACAACCACCGAGAAAATCATGTGGACATCAATAAAGTAAAGGACAGACAGACAAACAGACAAACAAACATCCACAAACAAGCACAAGCACATTTACACTCACACACGCATGTCCGCTCACACACACACACACACACACACACACACACACACACACACACAACACACACACACACACACACACACACACACACACACACACACACACACAAATATGCACATGCAGACACACATATTTGAACACAAACCCATACCCATTCACACACACGCACACACCACATATGCATCCACACACACACACACACACACACACACACACACACACACACACACACACACACACACACACACACACACACACACACACACACACACACAGATAAATGCACACACAGATAGCCACACGGACATACTGAAAGACAGATAGAGAGATAGATGGCCAGATACTACCGGCGCCCCAGAGAGAGAGACAGTGGAAACGTGAACAGATACATCTTCTTTCTGTTGGAAATGAGTGTCGACGCTTCATGTCGAGAGAGAAAGATCGAGAGAGAGAGAGAGGGAGAGAGGGAGAGAGTTCTAATTGTTCCCTTGGAGACCGCCGTTGGAGAGCGGCCTATGAACCGGTGGTGTGGTGGGGCTCGTACTCTGCGAGCCGTCCTCATTAGCGGACCACCTCACTGCCCAGACAGAACGGACGGAGAATTCGGACTCTCTGACCAGCCAGATCCTCCCCGCTCCAAACGGCCGAGACGTCCAGCACCAACGTTGCACCTCGGCGCGGTGACCGTGGTTTTAATCTCGTCGAAAAAAGGCGTAGATGAGGTGGATGCAATTGGATAGAAAGAGAAATTCCTATTTTGGATGAGATGGACAGATTTGATAGAAAGTGAAGGCCTCGTTTTGATTGAATCTCTCCTCCCCTCCTCCCGGTGTGCGTTTAAATGTTTGATTTGTAACTGTTTATTGATATTTGTTTGTTTGGGTGTTTTTTTCAGTCTTGTAAAAAAATAACTCTTCCTTGTACTTTTATCCTGATTAATATTCTGTATTGTATTGAGTATTTAGAACTCAATAGTTTTTGCTCTCATGATACGCCGAGAGCATCTATAATGCAACGCCATGACTCAGTGAAATCTAATCTTCGCTGCTCAAGACATTGGTTACTTAGGGAGAAGGAGTTTTGTTGTGTTGGATTATTACATTGATCATCCTATTAAGGCAGATGTGATTACCATTGAAATGGACTTCTGAGGACAACTTTGCAGAGACCCCATATTTAAAAGCTTCTGATTGTGAAACTGAAATCCTTGCATCATAACAGGCTGGTACAACAATCTATTTTGCATTTTGTGTGTTCACCTTCCTCATCCATCATGCATCATGAGGCAGTGTATAAATCTAAAAATATTATTGAAAAGGTAGGTACGATTTGAGATTTTCAGAGGAAGAGAGAGAGAGTAGAAAACAGTGAACACGATTTTGAAACTATACAACCCAGAAAACATCCCCTGCTTCTGACATCCCTCCCTAACTACGTTTCTCCGCCATTGAGATTTGTTGCACTTCAAGCACGTGATTGACAGGAAAGATGAATTCCCGAACCAATCAGGGACGCCCTGATTGGTCACAATGAGCCGGGAGCGGTCTAAAATCTGTTATGTCTCATGCAGCGGCGAGGGCAGTCGACTCGAAAACGGATATTCTCCCTACGCATTTAGCTGACTAATAACTCAACGATGAGCAGGCTATTTCGAAATAAATTACACCAAAGATATATCTTAAATCGTAACTATAGCGCCTTTAATGAACGATTGGAGCTCCTCAACATCGGCGCCGAGCGTCTCCTTCCTACGACAGCGTGTGCGCATCCCGTGATGGCAACATTCAGTTTAGCATTGATTTTAAATTTGAGCACTTTGTGAATCTTGTTATGGCTTTATTATTCCCCAAGTGAGACATCGCAAGCCAACCACAGGCCTAGTTTGGACCGTATACACCGTGGGCTTGGCTCTGCGCAAGCTCCATTACGGAGCAACATTTCGCCTATTTGGTTCCACTAATAAAAAATAAAAAAAACTCTTAGCGAGCTACCATTAGAGCAGGTGGATTAGTCACGCCGCACCCCGCACCACCATCACACACACACTCCCACACACACACACACACACACACACACACACACACACACACACACACACACACACACACACACACACACACACACACAGAACAAACGCACACACACACACACAAGCACACTGAACAAACGCAGACACACACAGAACAGTCGCACACAGAACAGCAGTGCATAAACACCCACTCACAAAGAGTCACACCCATTCACACACACACTCGCTCACTCGCACTGGCACGCACACACACACACACACACACACACACACACACACACACACACACACACACACACACACACACAGGGAAGACACGCTCACAGAATAAGCACATACTCTAACACACACACACACACACACACACACACACACACACACACACACACACACACACACACACACACACACACACACACACACACACACACGCATACACACAAACACATCCATGCACACACACACAAAACACGGAACAGGCACACGTGCTCTTAAACACAAACACACAAAGACACGCACATACGCTATTATGCTGTGGCATGATGACGATAGTCCTATAAAAAGAAGACAGAACAGGATGAAAGATACATGAGTGAATAACAGAAACATGGCCAGGGAGCGTCTCCATGCACAGGAGAAAAAATAACACGTCATTAATCATTTTTGATGTGTCTGTTTGTTTACTGTTTATCCCCCCCCCCCCGACATGATGACATATGACAGCTTTATTGAGAAATTAAACATGAAGATCATTCTAATGAGCGAATGTTTAATTACTTAAATCTTTGAGTACATTTTCCTCAATGAAAGAAATGCAATGTGTAGGACCTTGGTTATATATTTAGACCTCCACAGGTTCATGGTTTTCCTCTGCCTGGTGAAATTAATATCACCACAGTTGACATGGTACACATCCCATGAGAACGCCCCCCCCCCCCCCCCCCCCCCCTTAATAAAAATAAGAAAAGAAATAGACAGTTGACAAAACATTGCTAACCAACAGTATGAAATAACAAAAGCAACGCCCTGTTGGGCCAATTAAAGCACCATTTTAAAATCTATTCATTCACAACAATTAGCTCTTATATGTTTAGGTCTGCGAACCACGCAGCGGTGTGAGCAGCCAGAATGTCAAGCGTTCGCCTCCCCCCCCCCCTCTGTCAATAGTGCAGCTGGGTCGTCTCTATGCGGTGGCTATTTAAAGCGCTTGTTTTGATTTCCACACATGAAATACCACTCCGTCTTTAAAACCCCCAGGGGGCCTTTTCCTTCTGTGACCTTTCCCTGTCAATCAATAAAACGATCCCCACTTTGATCAAAATGCCCGTATAGGACGTATATATTTATATATATCCATGTCCAGCGGTAGGGGTGGTCGACGGCTCGGTCTCTGGCCATTCCGTTACGGCCAAATAATTGATCATTTAAATGGTGCATAGCGGTGTGGAATAGTTTTGACAAGCTATTATGATGAAGCATGACATAATGAGTTACTGTCGTGTCTGACGTTTTCTCCAAGCGAGCTCACCGTTAAAGGGATCACAGAGTCCAGCAAGAGATCCATCACTGACACCATGGTCACCCACTGAATGAATTGCACCTGATACCACTCTCTTTAATCCATATATTTATATATATATATATATATATATATATATATAGATAAATATATATTTGCAGTATACGTGATTAAGATCCACAGACATTAATGGTGGCTATCCAAGGTCGCTGTCGTCATGTCTGTGCACTGTGGCCCTCTCCTCACTCACTCACACACACACACACACACACACACACACACACACACACACACACACACACACACACACACACATACACACACGCACACACTCTGACACACACACACACACACACACACACACACACACACATACACACACACACACACACATACACACACACACGCACGCACACACACACACACACATACACACACACATACACACAAGCACACACGCTGACAGACACACACACACACACACAAACACACACACACATGCACATGCACACACACACACACACACACACACACACACACACACACACACACACACACACACGCTGACACACACACACACACACACACACACACACACACACACACATACACACACACACACGCCCACACACACAGGCCCACCCTCATATGCACACACACACACACACACACACACACACACACACACACACACACACACACACACACACAAACAAACACACGGTCACCAGCTTTTGCAGACACCACACATTGATTGGGTCAATCTATGGCTGTCTACAGTGGCAGTTCACTGTGACACACCAAAGGCAAAAGCAATCCATTCATCCATCTATCCATCCAACCATCTCTCCATCCATCCTTATCGTAGCTCTAACCCGCCTGCTGTTACTGGGATCATTGCCTCAGTGTTCTCTAGTGGTCCTTCGCTCTGTGGTGAAGTCCTGCGGTCCAGTGATATATGTTCAGACATACACCTTCATATTAGAATATTGGTCCTGTGTTCAGTCCAGGACTCTACAGAGCAGTGGTCCTGTGTTGGACCCGGACCCTATAGAGCAGTGGTCCTGTGTGGGACCAGGATTCTACTTTAAGAGAGGGGACACTTGAAACTGGACTCTATCGATCGCAAATGAATGGTGCTGCAGAGCCAGCCTCTGGTCATGTGACACATCAGAACTGCAGGTTCAGCCGGTCAGGTCGGCCTCTGAGATATCTTGTGGACACCATTGTTAGATTTGTTCGATGCGGTTCGGAATACATTTCATAACAGTATAATTCAGTAAAATACGATACAGTGAAATATAGCACAGTTAAGTAGGGAACAACACAATAGAATAAAGTACAACACATTATAAATACAATGCACTACAGTATATTAGAGTACAGTTCAGATACAGTACAATACAGTACAGTACAATACAATAGAATAAAGTTTATATACAGTTAAAAACAATACAGTCAAATAGAGTGCAATACAGCAGCGAACAATGCAACAGAGTAAAGTACACATACAGTAAATAGAATGCACTGCACAATAGTTGAGTAGAGTTTTGTAAAGCACAGTACAATTGAATACAGTATACTACAGAATAGTAGAGTACATAACCAAAGGGTAAAGCAGAGTACAATAAAGTACAATGCAGGTAAAATTGAAGGTAAAACATGCTTTGCACTTCTAAAAATATACAAACAGTAGAATACACAGACAGACAGATGTGTTTATAGAGTACAAAGAGTCAGTAATGCAATAAATCGCCATTAGTTCTTTGTTCTCAGTCCCTATGCATGGGGGCACATTGCCATTAGAAATAACCTTGATTTAACCTGACCTCAATCCTACCCTGCCGAAGCCCAACTTGATGGGTTGAGAGATGCGAGCGGGAGATTACGACAGTGCGCTGTGTATGAAGCTCCTTCATGAGCTCATGAGGCAGACAATATGGAGGTCATTATGGATTTCATGGCAGAATGCTTTGGTTTGCCTTGCAATGATTAACGTCTGCATTCATTGGATCGTATCACAGCCAGTTGCATCCCGGGTTCTGAATCCATGGCTCATGTCAACACAATGGAGTCACAATCGCAACAGCGCAAGCTCAACTTCAGCTTGGTCTGTGTGGATGTGAGTGTTTGTGCGTTTGTGTGTTTGTGTGCGTGCCACGATTGTGTGTGTGTGTGTGTTTGCTCACAAATGTGTATGTGGGTGTATGCGTGTGTGTGTGTGTTTGTGATTGAGTGTGTGTGGGTGTATGTGTGTGTGCATGAAATGAATGTGTGTGCTTGTTAAGCGTGTCTGTGTGCGTGTGTACATATGTGTTTGTGTGTGTGTGTGTGTGTGGGGGGGGGGGGGGTACTGTGTGTGTGTGTGTGAGCATGGATTTCAGTTTGTTCTACATTTCGTTTAGGCACGATGTAGGGCGATAATGTGAAAGAAAAGGCAGATCAAATGGCTGATTAAACTTAAATGTTGGTAATGCCTTCGACCTTGTCCGGGGTGTACCAGGGTCTGGTACGCAGTGTGTTTAAACGGCTGCGTCATTGTGAAACTAATCCTTTTTAAAAACACTACATTCTTCACAGCATTATCACCGCGGGCCAAAAGGTTGGACTAAACGCAATAAACTGGTATTAGGGAAGTAGCTGCCATTCCTAGCCTAGCAAGGGGTTGGGGCACAGGGGGCAGGGGTGTGGCCAGCCGGGGTATGAGCAGCAGGTTTTGGGGCAGACTCTATAGGGGTCGTTATGGAGTAGTACTGTAGTTCATATGAACAACAGTGTGTGTGTGTGTGTGTGTGTGTGTGTGTGTGTGTGTGTGTGTGTGTGTGTGTGTGTGTGTGTGTGTGTGTGTGTGTGTGTGTGTGTGTGTGTGTGTGTGCGTGTGTGCGTGTGTGTGTGTGTGTGTGTGTGTGAGTGTGTGAGTGTGTGCGTGTGTTTGTGCATGCGTGTGGGTGTGTGTGTGTGTGTTTGTGTGTGAGTGTGTTTGTGTGTGTGTGTGTGTGTGTGTGTGTGTGTGTGTGTGTGTGTGTGTGTGTGTGTGTGTGTGTGTGTGTGTGCGTGTCTGTGTGTATAGATTTCCAGGGAAGAAACTGTGTAGTTTCGGTTTGATGCTTATTAAAGACTGCTCTGATACCTGCGTAAGAAAAGTACGAGTTCTAAAAAATCTATAAAGACCATCTTGATAAATAGGGAGAATTTAACCTATAACCATCCTCTCAACCTGCCAGCTCCGTGTGTGTGTGTGTGTGTGTGTGTGTGTGTGTGTGTGTGTGTGTGTGTGTGTGTGTGTGTGAGTGTGTGCGTGTGTGTGTCCGTGCGTGCGTGCGTTTGTGTGTTTGTTTGTCCGTCTATCTATGCGTCTCTCTATCGATCTGTTTAATACGTTTCGTATGTTGTTACGTGCACTGCAAATAGATGCATGTTCGAAACCATCGGCAAAGAGAACCCCTTATCAAGTTACATAAGGACACAATTTACATTCACCATGTGTTACAATTTGCCTTGAATATGTTTATAGTAATGCTCATACTGTGAATAATGTGAAGGGTTATTGGTGTGTTATGACGGTCCTTGTGCGCCATCTAGTGGCAGATTTAACATATTGGCACGGGGTCATTGTCCAGCGTATTCCACAGCTTCTCGTCTGCATTGAATGTGTTCGCGTGAGGCCTATGCAAATACAATGAGTTGACTCTCCGCCTAGAAGAGTTTCTGCTGGCGTCTCTAGTTCTAGGCTACTTAATGCCACACCTTTTACCTGGCTCAGGTTAGACCGACAGGTTAATAATGACTTCACTGAAGTTCTTCCACAAACAAGCGGAGGGCATTTGCACAGCAATAAATACGTCAACCACTGACATATTTACCATGCATTGTTTATTGCCTGAATGAAAGGATGAAGAATAATGCAGTACATCTGCTTCACATTTCATGAAACATGATTTGGGAGGGCAGTTTTTTCGATGGCCAAACCATTGCATCAATAATATGAATCTTTGTATTATCAAACTATGTTATAGACTATGTCTATAGGGCATGTGGAAAGAAATGTATTGCATTTTGTATGCTACTGTTTAGAATGAGAGAAACCCAACAAAAGCAGGTATTTGTCTTGTCTACATTAGGCCTGTGTGCTTTTAAACATGCCATTATGTTTATTAAAACTACTCCTCACAAGGTTAGGCTCTGCATGAATTCTATGGTGGATTCGCACAAACACACAACAGAACATACTGAACAAATATTTATGTCTGTTATATAAACATACAGTATATCAATAAATATATCAATAGATTGTATGTGACAAAATAATGGTTGGCTGTAACTCAATGTTTATTATAGCCTGGGGCAATGTTGTGAGGAAAAAACATCATACAAACCTTTGGGCATATACGGACAAGTCATCAGGGATTAATTTTTAATCACAATAACCCCTCAATAAGATATAATGTAGAAAAATATACAATTACAATGCAACCTACACATTTTTGTGCAGTTACACCCGATATGTCTCATTTTGGTGTTTCTTAACAAAAAATAACACAAGTAATTCAAGGCACAGATATTCTCACTAAATTTACGGCTGCTGTTAGAAACATCGGAATATGCCTCATTTGAAGAATCCCTCCATTTGCGACGTCAATACTACTAGACTCCCTTGGGCCTTTATGGCTTGATTAACACAATCACAATATATTAGATTCATTCAATGTACATTTACAAATTTGTGTCAATGATAGTTAATACTTCATAACAAAAGAAAATATACATATATATTCCAATGTAACTTTCATCCAACTGTTGGAAGAATCATGAATTCTGATCCTGTCAACGAACACATTTGAATGTGTTGAATCTTCCTGTCCAAAAATAATCGTGGGTCCTTTAGAAAGCAGGGGGGGGAAAAAAAACAGCCCCACGCTATTTCATTTGCGGGTCGCGTTTACAAATACGAACCGAAATCCACACTCCCTTTTCAGAGGGCTTAACACTCTCCAACGTCCTCTTCGGCTCATGTTCTCTGGCGTCGTCCGCCGCCGCCGCCTCGTGCCTCCCCAACCCCGCGTCCCCAGCGCTGCGTCTACTGGCCGCAGCTGAAGGGCCTCTCCCCCGTGTGCTTCTTCCCGTGGAGCTTCAGGCTCAGCGCGCCCTTGAACCGCTGGCCGCAGATGGCGCAGCCGTGCGGCTTGGCGCCCGCGTGCGAGAGCACGTGCTTCCGCAGGTTGCTGGGGTTGCGGAACCTCTTGCCGCACTGCGCGCACGGGTACGGCCGCTCGTCCCGGTGCACGCTCATGTGGTAGCGCAGCTTGGCCATGCTGCTCAGCAGCTTGCCGCACAGGTCGCACACGGGCTTCCTGCCGCCCTTCTGCCCCGTGTGCACCCGCATGTGGTTCTGCAGCGCGCTGGCGTGGCTGCACCGCTTGCCGCACGTCTCGCACACAAACTCCCGCTCGCCCGTGTGCGTCAGCATGTGGTGCTTCAGCCCGCTGCGGTGGCTGCAGCCCTTGCCGCACACCTCGCACACAAACTTTGTCGCCGCCGCCGTTGTTGTTGTGTGCTTCCGGCGCAGGTGCTCCTGCAGCGCGCCCGCGTCGCTGCAGCCCAGGCCCAGCTGAATGCAGCACGCCTCCATGGTCACCTCCTGGCCCTGCCCCTCCCCGCCCCGCTGCCCCAGCAGGTGGGCCACCCGGTGGGTGCACAGCGACGCCGCCGACACGTAGCTCTTGCCGCACACCTCGCACACAAAGTCCCGCGCCGCGGCCCCGTGCAGCGCGTCCTCGTGCTCCGTCAGCGCCCGCCCGCTGGCGAAGGGGCCGTCGCCGGGGCAGAGCGCGCACAGGAAGGCCTTGGCCACCGCCGCGCACGCGTGCCTCTGCAGGGAGAGCGCGCCGGCGAAGCGCCCCTCGCAGAAGGCGCACGTGAGCATGTGCGCCGCCAGGACGGCGTGCCGCCGCATGTGCCGGTTGTAGGTGCTCTTGTAGGCGAACTCGGTGTCGCACTCGTCGCACTTGAACAGCTTCTTGGCGGCGCCCGTGTGCCTCAAGGCGTGCGTCTCCAGCCCCTGGGCCCGGGAGAAGCGCTTGCCGCACAGCGAGCAGACGTGGGGTTTGGAGTGGGTGACAAAGTGCCGCTCGAACCAGCACTTGACGGCGAACGTCTTTCGGCACAGGGGGCACTGGATGGGATCCGGACGGCTCCTCTTGGACTGCTTGCCCCTGGTGGGGTCCGGGGTGGGAGAGGGGGTCGCGGGGTCAGCGGGGAGCGGGTCGTCGTCGACGTCCCCCAGCGCTGCTGCCGTTGCCTCCTCCTCCTCCTCATCCCCTTCCTCGTTGGCGCCGAGTCCCGGGACCCCCGTTGGCGGTGACATCGCCTGGCTGTGCGGTGATGCAGCATGCCGATGTGGTGACACCACCTGGGGCGGTGTCATGTCAGGTAGAGGCTGTGGTGCAGCGGTGCCATCCTCTGGTATCACATGATCACCTACGAAGATCAAACAGGTCAATGTTAAACTTTGTGATTGGCTGACAAAGCTCACAAAATGTGTTTTGTTTAATCGGATCGCTTTTGGGATGCAGTTGTGATGACGAGGGAAAATGTGTAGAGTTTGATTGTGCAACATAAGATACTTTGGTTAATCAGGTTGGATTGTCTTCATAATCTACAATTATGAAGATAATCCAACCTCATCCCCTTGAAGATGAGGATGAGGTCGGATTATATTCATAATCTACAGATAGGTCAATTATGGTGGTTTTAATTCATTGTCAGTACAATTGTTAACATGTAAAATTGAAAGGTAGTTAATTTTAGAGCTCTATGAATCTTTATAGAGACAAGTCTGCTAGCCCACCTTGGTCAACATCTTTGTGTCTTTCTGCCAAATCTGAGTCAGCTCTCTTTTTTCTCATACGGCCAGACGTTCTTCTGAATGGCAATTCTGGGATATAAAATGTACAAAGATTTAAAACTGCAATAAAGAATCAGAACAAGGTCAATTAAGATGACAGATTAATTAATTTAAGTAGAAAAACAAATGCTGGCATTTGATTTCCCATGAGGGGATCAGACCCTGTGTGACACTTGATGTTTAATTAAAGTAGGATTTGACCAGCATGCCCATGCAGCACTTCAAGGACTTACGCTTTGTGGGGCCACCAGCTGTTTTTGATTTGGCTCTCCTGGGTAGAGTCTTCTTCTCGAGAAGACCATCTTCTGCCAGGGACATTCTTAACATTGCTGCTATTTTCTCCACTGCTTCTTTGGTCCATGTTTCCATGAGGGATGCAAATTTTCTCTTAATAATAGATTGAAATTGTATGAAAGCATTAGAAACTATCAGGATGCCAGCCAATCAATTTAATGTACTTTCAAAAGCTTTATCAGCATTAAATGTGAAAATTTACATTCCTTTATTTTAAAGATGGCTTATTTATTTAGAACCATATGTTAATATTTGGTGTATGGAGCACTGTGGTGTTTTACTGTGCAGGGTGTGATCTTAAATATATATTTAAATATGTGTGTATGAATTTCAAAAATGTATTAATTTGACCAGGTTTAGCGATTCATGGAAGCTTGTGGCTTGCAATACTCAACCATTTTGAGATGTAGGTTAACTGTCAAATCATATATTAACGTAAAACTAGCAGCGGTTGTCCGGTGCAGACAAAAATAATGGTTTTTCTATTTTTCAAATTGTCTCACGTAGCAATTACAACACAGCAATTCGTCCATGACGAAGTATTGGAAGGTTATTGGTAGTAATGGGGTTTATCATTTTATTATTAAGTTGAAATTATCATTATGGGGAGAAGTATTTAAGAAGCCACCACGTTTCTCATGCGTAATGTGGAAAAAAGTTTTGATCAACCTAGGTTAAGGTATATGTACTACTTATAGAACTGTACATTATTACGGATGTATCACAAAATGAAGGCGTGTCCCCGACCAAAGGATTCTGCTGTGCCAGCCCTTTAGTAAACACATATAACGTTATACAAAGCTATCTCTATCTCTAGCTCTCTCAACGTATGTCACTACCGTCAAGGGGTTGATGAACTGCGTCCCTTCCTCCGTAATTCCGTTCTCGGCTTTAATAACAATCATATTACGTGAAGTTGGACTTGAACAACGTTTCGAGGTCATTGACGCGCACTCGTCCAGAAGTCGGCTCAGCTCCGAGACCGCCGCTTCTGCTACAGCCGCCATAACACTAGACATTTGTGTCTGGAAGATTTCGTGACTAAACATCTCACTAAATTTAACATTCACAAATAGCAACAAAATCCAGAGGCTACTACCCCTGTTGTATTATTGTAAACAAAGTCTACAAAGAGTGGCAAGTTCCATGGCATGAGCGTAGAACTTTGTTCTTCCGTTGTCTGCTTCTTCTTCTTCTAGAGATCAATGACACGGTACACCCAGTACTGCCCTCCATAGGACCAGGTGTGAAACACACCCGAATAGCTCCCATGTCAACCAGAGGCCCCTTTCAAACGCGGGCGTATGTAATGTGATGGAATAAAACACATTGTGAATAGATTTGAATCGTCAAAAATATAACTATTATCGATTATTGAGTATATCGGGTCCAATGAGGGGAGTACCCATATTATTAACATTCCTTGTTCAGCAGTGATCCACAGCTCAGTACCTGGGCAAATAATGTACACGGACACACAGACAAAGACGCACACATACACACACATACACATCGACACACTCAGTTTATTATTATATATATTATTATATAGAAAATACATACTTTACAATAAGGTTAGCGGTCAGGGAGTGATTAGAAAAGTATTCTACCCTCTATAGATGTTGACTTGACAGATAGGAGGGATTCAATCATGTGATCAAAAGTTCTCTTGACCCTGGTATCTCTTGACCAGACATTCAGATAGAATCACCAAGCAATCAGTTGTTATTATAAAGGTGAAAAAGCACCAAAATGGCTGCTGGGATTGAGCGTTGCATCATGGCTGCAATCAGAATGCTCAAAATTGTAATCTATGAGTTGGCACTCATATAATACATGTTTCGTGGAACATGCTGCTTCTACATGAAGCCAAAATGTATTCAGAATTACAGCCCACCAAACTCCTCTGTGCCTGGGATGCATAGCTTCTGCGGCTCCCCCTGTGATGGACTGTCAGCATCGCTCCATACAGATGCCCTGGTACTCTCTATACCCCTGATTGTTCCTTTAAGGTTCATCCAAGCTGCTCCAAGCAGAACCTCCAGCCCATAATGAGACACACAATGTTCCCTGGCTCCGTCTCTGCATTCCGCTATGCTTGTTGTTGTTACCGGACCGAACTCGGATGGAAATAAAAATACAGAAAATGCGAAGAGACAACCCATTCTATTTGATGACAGCAATAAGAAACAATGGAGCCAGATCCCACACTCACACACACACACACACACACACACGCACTCACACACACACACACACACACACACACAATCAAACGCACAGACACACACGCACACACAAACACACACATAAACACGCACACACTTGACTGCTGCTAAAGGTCTCATATATTACATTTCTGGATTTCGGAAAGGATTTTCAAATAGTGAAACATATTTTATGATAATATGTGCTGGTTTACGACTCACCGGAAGAAAAGGTCTTGCTGTTGTACATGCGCAGATCATGTTCCCTCCTAGCTATCAGATTAAAAAACAATGGCATATTGTTAACAATGACCATTGGCCATATTCCCAATAGGTTCAAACCAGCGAGTTCATCATGGTATCATGGCAGTAAACTCTAAATCATGGCCCTTAAAAAAACGGTGCAAATACTACAGTCAAATACTACAATAACTGTAATGGGAGCCAACACACACACACACACACACATTTGAGGATCCCTCTGCTTTTAATCATATTATTGTACGCGTGTCTGAAACCTATTACCATTAATTTGACAGACTTGACTCTCCAGACAATAGAGGCTGATACGGATGACATGAATGAAGAATGGATGCTAAGCAATCCATCTTTGCGTTGTGCATCTGAAAATGATTGTGAAAACATTTGTCCAACATGAGCTAACAGGGGGCCAATTCAGTGCCAGAGCTAGAATAGTTGATGATGTCACCATCCAATCAGGGGTGATTTATGATCCTCCTCTGTTGTTTATTAAAGCTGTCAATAACCACCCCTCAAAGCCTTCAGTCACAGAACCGTGTGAACGTACAGACTCTTGAAGATGTTTTACTCCCAGTGATGATGGCATCGATTTAAAGGGGACTTATTATACCACCAGGTGTGAGTGTGATTAGCCTTACAAGCCGTTTTGAAAATCTGCCTAATATGACATGGTGGGTGTATCCACCTAGATCTGTGCTGGATAGATCTATCTACCAGCCTACCCAGTGGACTGAAGTAAACATTGCTCATCTATCCAGCACAGATCTAGGTGGACACACCCACTAGTGATGTCATATTAGGCCGATTTTCGAAACGGCTTGTAAGGCTAATCACACTCACACCTGGTGGTATAATAAGTCCCCTTTAAAGTTACACTCAAACAATGAGAGTCCTTATGGTTTGAATTGGTTGCATTGATGTTTAGAGGCACCCAATCTTTATAAAGGTTAAACATAGGTTAAGCCACTGAGACATTTAGTCTGTTTGTGTGTGTGTGTGTGTGTGTGTGTGTGTGTGTGTGTGTGTGTGTGTGTGTGTGTGTGTGTGTGTGTGTGTGTGTGTGTGTGTGTAAGCTTGGTATGTGTCTTTAAGGCCCCGTCCACACGAAGCCGAAACAGGCGAAACCGTTACGGTTTCGATCTATCCGGTTTCGCAGTATCTCCGTAAAGACGAAGCCAAGCGAAACCGGGTAGATCTGTAGAAACGCTGTAGTACACATTCCAGGCCCATAAGGAGCGCTGCTTCTGCTACAGAAATCCTTGCTGTTGTGAGTTCTGAGACTCCGCGGGCTTAACAGTCATTGGCTAGAGGGTCGAGGGGTGGGGCGATGACGTCATGGTTTACGGTTTCAGTCGGTTTCAGGCGTCCACACGAATCCAAAACGAAACCGGGTAGATTTGAAACCACCTCCGAGGGTGGTTTCAGAAGTTTGCGGTTTCGGTCAGCGGATTCGCCGGCTTCGTGTGGACGGAAGGCCGAACCGTACAAGACCTTTGCGGTTTCGCCATGAAATCGGCTTCGTGTGGACGGGGCCTTAGTGTGTTTTAGTGTACCTGAGGCCCCGTTCACACGAAGCCGATTTCATGGCGAAACCGCAAAGGTCTTGTACGGTTCGGCCTTCCGTACACCCGAAGCCGGCGAATCCACTGACCGAAACCGCAAACTTCTGAAACCACCCTCGGAGGTGGTTTCAAATCTACCCGGTTTCGTTTTGGATTCGTGTGTACGCCTGAAACCGACTGAAACCGCAAACCATGACCTCATCGCCCCACCCCTCGACCTCCTAGCCTCCTGGCTCTTAAGCCCGCGGAATCTCAGAAATCACATGCGAGCATGCGCATAAGGGCAGCCTCTTTATGCGCATGCTCGCCTCTTCTTCTTATTTCATTTCTTCTGGATTTCTGTACCAGAAGCAGCGCCCCTTATGGGCCTGGAATGTGTACTACAGCTCTACCCGGTTTCGCTTGGCTTCGTCTTTACGGAGATACTTCGAAACCGGATAGATCGAAACCGTAACGGTTTCGCCCGTTTCGGCTTCGTGTGAACGGGGCCTCAGTGTGTGGTGTGTTTTTGGGACTGAGTGAGTGTCTGTGTTTGAGTCCGTGTTTTTGTTTGGTGTGTATGTGCATGCTTGGGTCTCACATGCATATATTTACATGCGTATTCAAATGCACACATGCAAAACAGGAATTTGTGTAGACTTCCTATAACACATACACTACCGTTCAAATGTTTGGGGTCACCCAGACGATTTAATGTTTTCCATGAAAACTTCAGCTGTGCTAACATAATTGCACAAGGGTTTTCTACTCATCAATTAGCCTTTTAACACGATTTGCTAAATCATTAGCATGCAGGAGTGATGGTTGCTGGAAATGGGCCTCTGTACAACTAGATATTCCATCAAAAATGGGCAGTTTCCATCTGGAATAGTAATTGACCACATAACAACGTGTCTAGACTGTATTTCTGATTAATCTAATGTCATCTTCATTGAAAAAAACACATTTCTGTGTGACCACATCCAGAGACACATGTCAGAGAAACAAGACACATGTTGGGTCAAAATGTTGAGAGTTAGAGTTATCTTGTTGCTTCTTGTGCTTTCACTTTTTTAAAACTAATACGTTTGGCCAGCAGGCGTCAGCATTGTACAACTATTATGCAAAATAGCGTATGGAAATTGTTGCAAATAACGAAATATTTGGCACCTGGTGAGTTGGTACATAGATTTATACTCATTTAGCAACCTAAGCCAACAGCTCCTTGGACTTTTTCTTAGTTACAATTTGAATTGTCTAATAAGTTTTCCTGAAGTGTGTATGTGTTTTTTTACATTTGAATTAACCTAAAATAGTAAACGTTTATAGTTTTTCAACTCAGCCAAACCACATGCTTATAAGACTAGGTAATTTAACATCCAAAGACAATATAAACAAATTGTGAGGAAATTAGAATTGTGTTTACTTTATTTCAAGCAGGGGGGATGTCAGCATGGGAACTCCGACCACGTCTCTCTCTCTCTCTCTCTCTCTCTCTCTCTCTCTCTCTCTCTCTCTCTCTCTCTCTGTCTCTCTCTCTCTCTCTCTCTCACTCTCTCTCTCTCTCTCTCTCTCTCTCTCTCTCTCTCTCTCTCTCTCTCTTCTCTCTCTCTTGTGCAAGCTCTTCTTCCCCTCCTCATCTCTCTATGTTCCACCACTCTGAGCCTGCACCGCCACAAGACACTTCCCGGACGATGGAGGCCTAATCTGGAACCATTTCTCCCACACATTTTACAGCCAGCCAACAATCGTAGTCTTGGGTCAAACCTCCAGTTATTGAACGATTTCATCCAATCAGAGGATCTGTTGAATTATCAGCCTTGGCATCTCAAGTATCCACCACGGCGGCAGGGGTGTCGCGATGGCCTTTAGCCGTGCGCTCTATCAGCTGTCCCTCCTACTGCTCTGCCTGGGGACGGCCCACCTGGCTCCGTTGCTGCCTCAGGTCCCAGACGCCCACCTGAAGATGCTGTCGGTGGGACTGGGGAGGCTGCTGCGGGGGGTGGGGGACAACGCCCAGCGGCTGGAGGGGCAGGGGCGGCGGATGGCCGTGGAGGTGGAGCAGGCCAGCCAGGCCCTGGAGAGCCTTCGTAAGCAGAGCTTTCTGGCGGGCAGGACCCACAGGCAGGTGAGGAAGGCAAACATACATCACGCATGTCGGACCATGAGGAGGGTGTAAATAGCCGAGACCCTCTTATCACCTTTGGCACTCATCAAAGTTCTGTATGGCAACACAGAGGCGTGTGTGACACTCCAACTAAATCCAGCAGGATATTAGTAAAAAGTAAACTGGATTTTACAACACAATGCCAAACAGACATTTATCCTTTCTCTCCGGTACATTGCGTATTTATCGTGTCATCGTTAGTTTGTAGACAGATTATTTGCTGTGTTTTTAAGGTTATTGATAAATCACAGTGATAGGACTACATTCTTGGATGTAGCTGCCAAAATCGTGATACTTGGTAGTTAACGATCATCTGTGCTACCATGATGGTTTCACAAATAGCTCCCGCAAAGCACATGGACTGTGCAAATGTCATGTGTACCCCCAGGCCAGGAAAAACCTCCAGCTGATGAGTGCCAGGGGGGACCAGCTAGAGGGGGTGGTCCAGGAACTGCAGAAGGGTCTGGGGCTGGTGGTGGAGGATCAGGGGATCCTGGAGCACAGGATGGCTCAGGTTCTACAGAAACTCAGGGCCGCATCGGACCCACAGAGGAACACCCAACCACAGCCCAACACAAGCCAGATGAAGGTGAATGAAACTGATTGCTACAACATCAAAAATGGTGGACGGAATTACTGTGCATGAGGGAACTAGATTGAGTTTAGATCTAGATTTTCTTAAATTATCCTTTGTTACATTATTTGGATATCAAGCTCTCGGTCATTTGAGGTGAATCTTTATTTCACCATGCCCAGTTGACGTAAAATGTTCCAGTCATATTGATATAGCATAACTCATAATTTCTCACACCATTGTCAAAGTGGTCTTGTGACTTTTATAGATCAGGTTATATATTGGTTATAAAATTGTGTTATTTCCGGTGTGTCACATAAAGGTCACAGTGGATAATCAGGCAAGGCGATTGGCTAGCCTGGCTTCCGAAGTGAATGCGCGAGATAAAATGATTAACAGACGTCTCCGGTCGATTGAGGACCTGGAAAAACAGGTTGGTTTATTTCCACTTAGCAATTTATTTATTTCAATGCACACACACACAGGTAAATACATGGTTGCTCTTCAATAAACATAATTTCCTCAAATAATTAAGGTGGGATGGCACGAGAATGGCATCTACTTCCATCATCAAACAAGTTGACTTAAGCGAAAAAGTTTTTGAATAAATAAAAGAGTGATACCAATGTCGAAGTCATTTGTCAACTTGTTGACTATTTCAAAAGACAATGAGAAGCTAAAACATGGATGGTTCTTTTTAGTGCGTTTAGTCTTATTCAGGAAAGAAAACCTCTTTTGAAGTTGTTACCTTGTTTTTATTTTCAGCTGTATGACATGAGAGGTGGTATGCCGCTCCCGCCAAAGGTCAGACTCTGACGCGCCGGGAGATGAGACGCAGCTGCATCAACACCCTAAACGATGGAGGATAAGCCTCGTAACTCAGTGCAGACTCTCTCTTACAAAGGTTTGAAATGAAGCTAGCTGTCAACCTCGGGAGAAGGATGCATGGAAGTGTGGACTAGAATATGTAAATGTGGAAATAAAGGACCTCCCTTTTCCTGTGTGTGGTGTGCCTGGTGTGAAAGTTCTGTGCCTCTTTCATTTGTTGAAGCTGCATTCTGCTGTTCAGTATCCATCCCAAAGCATTAAAATAAACCATCAAAACGTGTGAAGAAACTGTGTCTCTGGCCTCAAGCAAAACCGGTTCCTTCGTTTTCACGCATACTGCTCAGACCAGTGTGTGCGTGTTTTTGTGGATGCATGTGTGTTTCTGTGGGTGGGTGTATGTGTGTGAATGCGTGAATGTGTGTGTGTGTGTGTGTGTGTGTGTGTGTGTGTGTGTGTGTGTGTGTGTGTGTGTGTGTGTGTGTGTGTGTGTGTGTGTGTGAGTGTGTGTGTGTGTGTGTGTGTGTGTGTGTGTGTGTGTGATTGTATGTGTGTGCGTGTGTGTGTGTGTGTGTTTATGTTTAGCAGTGAAATTGACAAATAGTTTGTAAAGAAGTATGTGGAAATATGGAATCATATAACATTATGGGGGCATGACACTTCCTGTTTACAGGAAGTGTGGCAAACACACAATCCTCCTCCCAATGTCTTTTGTGAAAAAAAAAACTGTCAACCTCAATAAGTGAAGGAACCCTCTGAGCGAGAGAATCCAGCTCAAGCTAAATTTGTCAAAGGTTGTGTGTAAAAAGCCCTCATCTATCGGATGACCTCAAGGCAGGCATGTCTGTCCCCATCATAACCAAAACAAGGGCCACCACGGAACGAACTCTGGCCCACTGAGAAAGAGAGAGACATTGCGAGAGATGGAGTGAGAGAGAGAGAGAGAGAGAGAGAGAGAGAGAGAGAGAGAGAGAGAGAGAGAGAGAGAGAGAGAGAGAGAGAGAGAGAGAGAGAGAGAGAGAGAGAGGAGTGCTTTAGAGGTGGCAAAAGGAAAGACAACATGCATATGCACGTGCGTTTGTTTGTGTATGTTGGTGGTGTGTCTGTCTGTCTGTCTGTCTGTCTGTCTGTCTGTCTGTCTGTCTGTCTGTCTGTCTGTCTGTCTGTCTGTCTGTCTGTCTGTGTGTGTGTGTGTGTGTGTGTGTGTGTGTGTGTGTGTGTGTGTGTGTGTGTGTGTGTGTGTGTGTGTGTGTGTGTGTGTGTGCGTGCGTGTGTGTGCGTGTGTGTGTTGGTGAGTGAAGGATTGAGTGAGTGATTCTTGAGATTTTGTTGCCTTTCTTTTGTTTCTGAATATATTTTAAATGTATTTCTTATTGGTATGAGAGAAAGTGCATATACATAGCAAGTAAAATGTAAGCCAGTACAGTAGCCAATGTTTAACTTGGGCATGCCTTCAAGACAATTATACTAAGTAATATAAGAGACCTGATGATGATAGTACAGACAAGTAATTACTGTGGTGCAGAAATGAGTAAGCTACACATTAACATAACAGCTTACAGGTAGGCGGAGAGAGAGAGAGAGAGAGAGAGAGAGAGAGAGAGAGAGAGAGAGAGAGAGAGAGAGAGAGAGAGAGAGAGAGAGAGAGAGAGAGAGAGAGAGAGAGAGAGAGAGAGAGAGAGAGAGAGAGCGCGCGCGCGAGCAACCGAGCGAGCGAGCAAAGGGCGCGGAAGTGGTTAGGATGCTCGAGCGGGTTTATCTCCAACCCATATTTACGAGCGCGTCCTGAGGCAGTTGGATTATCTGCTCGCGCTGACACACTTTTACCGAGGACAATGTCTGCTCATGGTAAGAAGAACGCTTCACATTACTGGTGGATCAAAGTTTTGGGTTTGATGTAATTGTAAGGGGAAGGCTTGAGACGCGCGTCTGGCGGGACTTTGGTGCCCCCTATCGACGGGTCCTCTTCAGAGAGAGAGTGGGCGAACACAGAGCGGTACAATGTCTCCGAGGGTCTAAAGGTTGTCATGTTTTTATAATATGTATTGGTAAACTAAATGTGACTCATTACACATCGTCGTATGATACATGCTGAATGCGACCTGTGAGTCACCCATCTTCAATCAGATAAAGCTGAGGAAATCCACCTGTGAACCGGTAGGACACATTCGATCGATTCAAGATCGATCCTCGAAGCACTCAAGCGATAGAACCGGGTAGACCTGCCCTTCTTCAATGTTCCCCTCACGACCATTAAACAACCTAACCTTGAAATATTTAGTTCATTGATATTGCTGTAGGATATTCCCATAGGCCTGTATCTGACTATACTAAGTCAATATTAGGCCTACTTGTGCGTGCCCCATCATGGATCAATAGTTATGAAAGCAGCCATCTCCTCCACATGGAGCCTGATTTAGGAAATCAGAAAAGCTTTGTTGCGGTTGAACGAATCTTTAAGGATAGGGTCTCATGTGACGTGGCTGTGTGGCCCTCTGTCGTGCCTGCTGCTTGTTGATCCCAAGCTTCATTTGCATCATTTGGCTTCTCTCTCCCGTCACCCACACCCAGTGTCAACACAGCGCGCCTATCACTCGCTGCTTTATTACAGGCTATCCCTAGATGGATTCATAGTAACACTTAATTTGAAAGGAATCACCTATGATCAATGCTGCCTTAAATATAGCTTGGTTTCCTTTACAGTTTGAACCAGTTGTGATATTAATGTTCAACTCATGAGCATTCGTCAACGTTATAGAAGTACCAAATCTATTTAAATATATATTGTTAAAAATATATATTGTTAGTGGTATAATGCAAATTACAACCAATAAACAATTAAAATAATAAATGATTAATTAAAGTAAGTAATAAATAATTATATATGCATGTTTGGATAAAAAAAGGCCAATCTATGTGCTGGACTGTGTCTGAAATTAAGAACAATGTTATATCAGGTCAACTATCTGACCTCATTATTATTTTTTTAAGTATTGCCGGAATCTGTTGATGGAAAACTCCCTCAACTTCAACATATGCCTCGACCTTTCACGTGTTCCTCATCATGTTTGTTTCCTTGTTTATCATTTTTGTTTGTTGAAGGTTTTAATCTGTACTAGATGGGGAGGTGTGTTTGTGTGTGTGTGTGTGTGTGTGTGTGTGTGTGTGTCTGTGTGTGTGTGTGTGTGTGTGTGTGTGTGTGTGTGTGTGTGTGTGTGTGTTTGTTTGGGTTTGTGCGTGCGTGAATGTGAGTGTCTGTGTGTTTGTGTGTGCATGCACATGTGTGTTTGTGTGTGTATGCATATATGTCTCGGTTTGTGTCTATGTGTGCACATGCATGCGTGAGTGTGTGTGTGTGTGTGTGTGTGTGTGTGTGTGTGTGTGTGTGTGTGTGTGTGTGTGTGTGTGTGTGTGTGTGTGTGTGTGTGTGTGTGTGTGTGTGTGTGTGTGTGTGTGTGCGGAATGTCCTAAACGCAGGGCTTTGGTGTGTAATGCTTTCTCAATCCTTTCTAATTGGGATCAAGGGTTGTGGCGAGGGGTCCCATTGGAGCAGTGAGGAGTTTAATACTCCGGGGGGTCCACCACTGTAGCACCGTGCGGCTGGCCGGCGAAGACACACGCACACCCACACACCACTGGGGGAAAAGCTATACCCAGCCAACGCTGAGGCGGTGAGCCGCAGTATCCAGAGGTAAATATGCACATGTTCTAAGACAATGGTTACGTTTCGAAGGTTCATTTGATAGGATGGGGATATTTTTTTCATCCATTTTGGACTTTTAATGATAAGACTGAGGTGTCATTGTCCGTTGTGTTTATTTTTTCTGAAACTACATTTTGTAATAGAGTTTTTGTTCCTCTATGGGAAAGTATACACGTCATATCTAACCCTCTCTTGACCCTTCCTCTTTTCTCTTTGTTCCCGTAGGTATTGTGGCACAAGGATATGTGTTTTCTGTAAACCAAAAATCAATTCAAGGTAATTTGCCTTACTGTTTATCGCTGAAGAAAAGGGAAGTACATTTTTGGAAAACGGCTGCATTCCGAAGGGTTTGGGGAACCTTTTAACTTCCCCCCTTACCTGTTTCTCTCTTTCCCAGAATATGTCGACCGCAGCCAAAGACAGCGCAGGAAGTGCTGCCAGGGGTTCAAAAGCGACCAAGGACTTTAAAAAGGTCAGAGGCCATAGGTTTCATTGTATAGTCAGTATTACACTGCAACGACAATAAAATCAATGTGGAAATATTGGTTTATCATGTCAAATGTTACAATATAAACATTTCTCCAAAAAAGTTTGAAACGAACCAAAGGCTTTATAAAAAAGATGTGTTTAAACTACCATAACTGCACTCTCCATACCCTCGATATAATCTGTACATGCCTCAGTATTCAGGCTGTAGAACCGCATCCAAGCCACACTATTTGGATGTTTCATAACCATGCCGTTTATCCCTGCTATTTTCCTGAGATTTTCATTCAGGAATTCATCAGGATTATGCATGCACATGGAAACATCCTGATTTAAAATCGGATCCTTTAAGGCATGGCACACAGTAGATTAAAGGCGTTTAGTTGTGAAATCTTTAAGAAAGATACACAAAGATGTTGATTTTAATAATTGCATCAATCAATATATCACGCAATATTTTGTGTTAATAATAGCAAATGTGAAATCCATTTTGAAAATAAAAAGACGTTTGCTGCCTTGAATGGCTACATACAAAACAAATACCCATTTCACATACACACATCACCTAAAGGCCTACTTTGATAAAACTCTCTTGTGCAACAGGGAGTTTGTTGTGTAGGGATGAAATCCCTAAATCTCTCTCACATGCTTGTGAATCTGCTTGTGCACTTCAATACCAAATAATACATTGTTTGATTTTTCCATTCGTTCTAACTTTGGGCTCCCAGCCGACACCCGCTGCCCTGAAAGGAGCCATCCAGCTGGGCATCGGCTATGCTGTGGGCAACCTCAGCTCCAAGCCCGATAGAGATGTTCTCATGCAGGACTTCTCTGTGGTGGAGAGCGTGTATCTGCCCAGGTACATGTATTGTGTGTTTGCTTGTTAAAAAAATTATTTTAATATAAATCTGTAAATAATGTAAAGCATAGAGGTATCTGTCAATTATGAACATAGTCAGTCGCCTGACCTCATAAAAAAAAAGAAAAGCGTACTACTGATTATGTTTGTGGTTGTGGCTGTTATCATCAGAGCTTGGTGCTAGGCTTATGATAACGTTAGCGATCGAAGATACATAAGAAGACGCAGACCCTGTGCATTGAGTTAAGTGTGCTACATCTTGCTTGGTTTACGATTCCGTGATGGACTATTGCTGTAACAACTGATAGGATGCGGAGATAACTGCTTGTTAACCAGATCTCAGTCAAGTTCACACGCTCTTGGAACGCTCTAGTTAGTGAGTTGCAACTGTGCATGATGCAAACTGTTGTTGCTGTTGTTGTTGTGGTTGTTGTTGTTGTTGTGGTTGTTGTTGTTATTGTTGTTGTTGTTGTTGTTATTGTTGTTGTTGTTGTTGTTGTTGTTGTTGTGGTTGTTGTTGTTGTTATTGTTGTTGTTGTTGTTGTTGTTGAGTTTGTTGTTGAGTTTGTTGGTAACAGTGCTCTTTCTTTTTGTCTGCGATACACCTTTTTGCTCCGTTCCAGTGAGGGAAGCACTCTCACTCCGGCACACCACTACCCTGACTTCCGTCTGAAGACGTACGCGCCACTCGCCTTTCGCTATTTCAGGGAGCTGTTTGGCATCAAACCAGACGACTATCTTGTAAGAGCCACAAAGACACACAAACAGAAAGAAGATACAGGAAATGTTTGACTATTCCACATCCTGGTTCTCGACCAGAAGGTGAAGTCATAAGTGTGATAAAAATCTTCTGTTCCCGCAGTACTCTATGTGCAATGAACCTCTGATCGAACTCTCCAACCCCGGGGCCAGCAGTTCCTGGTTCTACCTGACCAGCGACGATGAGTTTATCATTAAGACAGTGCAGCACAAAGAGGCCGAGTTTCTGCAGAAACTGCTTCCTGGCTACTACATGGTGAGTCTCTCCCTGAAACACAAACACGGCTACTTGACACGTCACTGTCCGCTGAGGGAAATGATTTGCATGTCAGTAAAAGCCACATGGGCCGATGCAAAGCTAAAGTGAAGCACTTGCATGACACACTCCATAACACTACATAACCATTGCACCGCGGGTAACCATGGGCTAGTCTCTAAAGGACAGGTAACCCAATAGGTCTGTATTCAACCTGTCACAACATGTCGTCATTAGAAGCTGAGAATATATATTAATGGGAATTTACAAAGTTGTCAGCTAATTTGTGTAAATTACATCTTTCATACATATTCTACAAAACCAAACCAACACATCAACGCATCCATCTCTCCATCAGTCTAGACCCTGAGCAAACCAAACACATGGTTCTCTAGATCAGTCTAGACCCTGAGCAAACCAAACACATGGTTCTCTAGATCAGTCTAGACCCTGAGCAAACCAAACACATGGTTCTCTAGATCAGTCTAGACCCTGAGCAAACCAAACACATGGTTCTCTAGATCAGTCTAGACCCTGAGCAAACCAAACACATGGTTCTCTAGATCAGTCTAGACCCTGAGCTAACCAAACACACGCGTTTCTATATCAGTCTAGAACCTGAACTAACTCAACGCATGCTACCGACTTAATCATTGCAGAACCTGAACCAGAACCCGAGGACGCTGCTGCCCAAGTTCTACGGCCTCTACTACATCAACT
Organism: Gadus macrocephalus; assembly: GCF_031168955.1. Classification (NCBI taxonomy): domain Eukaryota; kingdom Metazoa; phylum Chordata; class Actinopteri; order Gadiformes; family Gadidae; genus Gadus; species Gadus macrocephalus. Next base: position 10,409,561 of record NC_082385.1, read on the forward strand.
GCGGCGGGGTGAACGTCCGCGTGGTGGTCATGAACAACGTGCTCCCGTGCGCGCTCAAGATGAACTACAAGTACGACCTGAAGGGCTCCACGTACAAGCGCCGGGCCAACCGCAAGGAGAGACTGAAGTCCTCGCCCACCTTCAAGGACCTGGACTTCCAGGAGATGCACGAGGGCCTGCACTTTGATGCCGAGACTTACAACGCCCTGATGAAGACCCTGCAGAGAGACTGTCGGGTGAGTAGTTTGTAGCCCGCTAGATCGCGGGCCGACGGGAGAGGACAAACCCGATTCACGGTAGCCCGGGTTATTGTCCATCACCATCCCCAAGAAAGCACACTGATTAGAAGGGGTCATCGGTCGCTGAAAATCTGCCGTTAACCAGCCAACTGGCGGTCTTTCAGTATCAATCGTACACAAAAAAGAAAAAGAGTACAAAATGAAAAAAAAGAACTATCACAAATAAGTCAATGTGAGCTTCGAAAATGGTATCATGTAATTTTAAAAGGACACTTTATGACAATTCAGCGCAATATATCAACACTGTGCGGTTATAATCCGGTGTAAACACATTCCACCGCCCGCCCTATCAATGCATTATGTAAGAGATATGTCTCTCAGGGACCTTACTATCGTCACGTATCTTTTGATTAAACAGTCCCCTCCGCCTCCAGGATTAGCGCCAGCACAGTAGAACACCTGACTCTTATTAACGGGCCTAACGAGCCTAGGAGCTGGATTGCGGTACAGTAAATACGCGGCTGTGCATGCCATGCCGTCTCGGAAACATTATAAGCCTCCAGTTAGGTAACTGTTGGGATGTTAAAAGGCCCCTTTGTTCAGTGGGAGCCACCTCATGACATCAGGTGTTTGTTCGAAGGGGATTTACAGCTTACGTCTTACTGTATGTGTATGGGTTTCGTACGCAAGGGGGGGGGGGCGAATCCACCTTTATCGCAGGCCTTAATGGCTGTTTACCAAAGGCTTAGCGGAGGGCATTCTTCCCGTGGGTGTTTACATGGGTGATGAGACACCTTAGGCCCACATGCGCGTGTGTTGATATAGGATGGGAGGACTCGGGTAAACAGAATGCTTTACCCTCCCTGGCAGGTGTTGGAGAGCTTCAAGATCATGGACTACAGCCTGCTGCTGGGGGTCCACGTGCTGGACAAGAAGGCGGGGAGCCGCGGGGGCCGCGGGGACAGCCGTAGAGGCCAGAAGGTGCTGTACTCCACGGCCCTGGAGTCCATCCAGGGGAACGCCAAGGACCCCGAGCCTGTGGTGGACGATGACACGTGAGGAGGGGGGGCTTTTATTGTGTAGTACCTTCCGCTCTGCTGCTGCTGTCTGAAGGTCGCTCTTTGACGTCATGACGTTCTGTGGCACATTGGGAGGTGAACCGCTTTTGTGAATGAGAGGATTATTTTCCAAGAGGATCATTGTTTGATTATTAAGACTTAGTTGTTGTTAATAGGCTTGGAATAGTTAGATCCTTAGACAGATCAATTATTAGTGCTGTTTAATTATTATTTACGCAATTCATACCAAAAACAATACAGTTCCGGTGACTTTTACAAATACAGTTGACTTTCTTACAGAATGGGTGGAATTCCTGCAAAGCATAAAGATGAGAAATTGCTCATCTTCTTGGGGATCATTGATATCCTGCAATCATACAGGTAAGTAAAAATGTGCTCATAAATGTCTGCTCATTCTGTTTCCTCGTTGGCCCATTTCTGTTTCCTTGTTGGGTGTTTCAGCGTCATAGTCCCAAGATTCCCTGATTAAATTAGACACTATGATAACATGTTTCCAGTTCCACTCCAAGATTTTGTCTTGCACTAATCTCTTACTCGTTAATCACACAATATAAGCATGTCATGCCAGTATTGGTGCATATTTCATGCACTCTAAACCCACGCACTATTCCACATGTGGGTTAACTGTAGTTAAAAGTGCTGAAGGTAAGATTTAAGGGCTATTATTTGAGTGTAATGTGTGAGACTCCGTCAGCTATGATGGAGTGAACAGAATGTCTGTTTCTAGTTGACCAAGCCTGCCTCTGTTTAAGGCAATTTAGATTCTAGGTTAACTTCTGACCAGATCAGGGTAACTGTTTCTGATTGGCTCATTGAATCCATCTCTCCTGTCAACATTTGACAGGATAACAGACAAACATAGGAGAGCATAGCAGAGATGGATCCTTTTATTGTTTAGTTTCAAACTTTTGCCCTGTTCTGCTCTGTTCTGCTCTCTCTTTACAACTCTTCAATGTTACCGACAGAACCTTTTGTGTGTGAAGCAACAGTCTTGCCTCCAGGATGCATCACATGTCCCAGTCGAACAAGATATAAGGGCGGGATCAGGGTGATTGATCAACATTTGATTGACAGTACCAGGAGCACTAAGAAGATGCTCTAGTGGTGTTAATAGTAATGGCACTCATTTAATATCAGCAATGTATGAATGAATTTCAGTGGAATAGATGTATTTTTAAAGGAAAGTGGGTCCATTTAATGTTTTTGTTGAGACAAACACTGCCCTCTACTGCTGCTGTGTGGTACTATATTGTTAAAAATGAGTTTTGACTTTGACTCATAGTTGAACTCCCTGTCATTTTAGGTTCATCAAGAAAGTAGAGCACTCCTGGAAAGCTCTTGTCTACGATGGGGTAAGCAATCCTATGTGTGTGTGTGTGTGTGTGTGTGTGTGTGTGTGTGTGTTTCTGTAAAAGTGTGCACTTGTGTGTACGTGCGTTTTTGTTGAGTGCCATTTGATTCTGTGTATTTATTTTTGAGTGCACGCTTAATTCTTGTGTCAATGTTCATTTTCAGGATACAGTTTCCGTTCACAGGCCTAATTTTTATGCCGACCGATTCCTGAATTTCATGGGCACAACGGTGTTCAAAAAGATCAATGGTAAGAACTCCCACGTCTTTAGTCCAAAATGCATCAAGACTAGCGTATACGGCACAGCTATTATAAAATGTATAATTTCAAGAAATGATTTAATGGAACCGACTGAATTAAAGACACACTATGCTCATTGTTGTCAGATGTTGTGCAATATCTGCCATATTGGTTTAGTATCTCAACCAGAGACTCAGCCCTGCAGGTTTTATGTGAAAATGTTAGTTAAACAAACTCACTTGGGAAACTGCTGAAGCGCTTAAACACAGAAAGAATAATACTTACCTGTTTCCTCTCTCTTCTTCTCTCTCTCTCTCTCTCTCTCTCTCTCTCTCTCTCTCTCTCTCTCTCTCTCCACCCCCTCCCCCCTCCCAGCCCTAAGGGGCACCTCCTCCAAGAGGAAGCGAGGCTCCCTGTACGCGGCCAAGTCGGCCTCCCAGGAGGTCCTGTCCCCTCTCCGGCCCGGCGAGGAGAAGAGGACCCAGAGCATGGACCACCTGGATGGAAAAAGTTACGTGGAACGATTGTACGCGCTTTCATTCACACCCAGTAGTGTCAGCTCAGAGGGATGGACAACAGGAAGAGTAGAGTAACCACAGGCCAATCACAGAGGGGCGAGGTCCGCCACACACTGCACCCATTATCGTGTCAAGAGAAAGTTGAAAGGTGCATCCATATTCATCTCAGAGTCCGCTAAAGAACTTGGTCTTGGACAGAATCAGGGTTATAGGGGTGTGGTCAGAATCCCTGCTCCTCCAACCCCCCCTCTCCTCGCTGTTTTGTGTACTTAGTACCTTCCTAGAGTCTGAAATGCAGTAGTTTCCTTATGCTGCATCGTCAATGTAGTGGGAGTGCATTGTAACTGGTCACCCGCTTTGCTACGTAGCCAGGAGGAATAAGGAAATCAATAGAGGAATAAGGAAATCAATAGATTTCCTTATTCCTGAATGATTTGAATTTCAATTTCAAATACGTAATTTGCACCTTGATAAGGTGTAATAACTTAATAAGAAGTAGGTTTCAGATTTCAGTTGTCCATCACGAAGTAGGTGTATGGAGTAAGTAGTTCATTTTAGCCCTTTGGCGGATACAGTTCTAACTGTCAGGTACAGCTGGATCACAGAAGACATGTGAATGTAGTGCATTTATGAGGAATAGAAAGATGAGCTGCTCTTTCCCAGTTTCCACTGCCAAACATTCAAGTCTCAAGTCAAATGTGTCCTACCAAATGTTGTGCATTTCATTGACTTAAAACTAAGATTTTTGACTGACTTTTATTTAGACTTTTTGTTATGTATAGCAAGATATACATATATTATATTTGAATTAAAATAGAATGCAAAGCATAATCATGTTCAAACAAATCCTTGAAGAGGCCTCCATTTGTTTATTTGTGGTTTGTAAATGTGAGGCTGCAAAATCAGGTCTCTCTTGAAAAAGAGCCTCAAAGAGACTAAAGCCTGCTGCTACAGCCTTAAAAATTATTTGATATCAATAAGTAAGTTTGAAGTCCACCTATTCACTGCCGACTCTGTTTCCCTCTGAAGGCTTTAGCTCCTCCAACCAGCCAGATCTGGTCCCGAAGAGCAGCGACTTGGCCCACGTTTCCTTTGACCTGGACTGCCCCCGTGACGAGGAGCCCATATTCAGGTCCTTCCTCGGGTCTCTGGGTTTATAACGTCAAGTATGTTGGTACGGCCCATTATGGCGACCATATTTAAGACAAAGGTTAAGATTGTTCAGCAAATTAATATAAATTCAAATAAATGGTTACACTGTGGCTAAGGCCAAAAATCCCAATACAGTTCCCCCAAATCCCTTCCTTAAATGTATAATAGGGCGGGAAATAATTCCAGCCACAAATGCATTGGATAACAGCCTTTACTCTTTTCACAGCAGCCAATCAGATACAGAGATGGACGTCTACTTGGTGAGAATAAATTTGGTGTGTCTGTGTGGAATAATAATGCATTTCCCATTAATACAACAGGAAATGTTCTGTCGAAACAGTGGGCTTACATTATGACAACAGACCACTCAATGTTAGTGTTTTATTATAACCTAGAGAGGGCATAAGCACGACAACTAATCCGATATCTGTACCTGCTGACGTACACAATATGCCAGCGAGAGCTCTTTTAAGAAAATAACCGTTAATTATTCTTTCTTGTTTCGTTAGTGAGGTTGGATGACCTCGCCTCCGCTGTGCCTTTCGAAGAAAAGCTCAATTTTTATTTTCTTGACACACACAATGCAATAGGTGATCTTGTCTGCAGAAATACGAAGTGACTGTGTGGCCAATCAGAGGCCGAGATTCTTTACATCTGTTTTTCTTTCTTGTTTTGTTCTACTTCAAGCAGGGTTCGTCATATCACTGTTCAAATGCTACAAACTGCTGGTAGATCTCAGAGGCTGGATCCCTTGAATATCTAAATATATTTATTAGATCGAACTACTGTAACTATTGATTATTAAGTCAATTTCAGCCACATTTGTTACTGCTTAAATGTGTCCTGTCTCAAATGAACTGTTGCAATACAGTTCTACATCTGTTTCCTCATTCATTCTGTTTTTTATCATGGACAATCTGCCTGCTATGTACTGTAGATTTACCCTGACCGTGTTACATCTTTCAGCACTGAATTTCCTTTTATTATCGGCTTGAGTCAATCATCCTGAGCAAGCAATGATCTTACTTAACATTTTACTCATTCATTGGAATGTATTTGACTGTGTGTGTGTGTGTGTTTCAAAATATGATATTGTAACATATAAATGCACATTGATGCATTGATTTAATCTTTGTATATATTGAAAAAATGGCTTAACGGTGAAATCATACCCATTTCAATTCAGTGTGGCTGTAAAGTGTTCATTATTGTATTATAGAATAACTTTATTTGCTAAATAAATACATACTTTATGTTGAAAATGAATGGTATTTGTGTGTCGAACTCTCTCAATTTGACTATCTTTCTTTGGTGTACCAACTTTAGTCACAGGGGGGCGCAAAAGCAAAAGGATTTCACTGATGGCTCTGCTCTAGTATTTTTTTTTAATTATTATTATTATTATTATTATTACGTGTTTATTAGTGCGTGTGTGTATGTGCGCGATAGTGTTATCAAAAGTGTTATTTAAAACTGGTCAAAAATGAATACCAAAGAGGGATGATAGATCTACCTGGAGATATGTTATATTGTCAGGGCCACACAAACGGCCATTGTCATATAAAACGGATTACGATGCATTTAGTTTATGCATTGCATTGCATTCATTCGATTAAGGCCTATTCGTTTCGAATCGATGCGTGATTGAAAACAAAACAATTTTCTTAAGCTTTATTTGTCCCAAGTATGACTTGTTTGTGAGCCTCTATTGTGGTAGTAAACATCTCTACGCTTTTGTATATGCACACATAAAAGTAGGCAAAAAGGACACTTACTTAAGCCTGACACTAGTCTAATTCGGTCAGAGGGTTAGTGTTCAAAAAGACTTCCTTCTAGACAAACACAGTCCTATATGTCATTCAGTCAAGCCACAGGGTCTGTAGGTCTGCCTGGATTATGGAACAGGTTCAACTAGTTTGACAACCATTGAAATTACACCCGAACCACTACGGTTGTTATCATCAAGAAAGAGAGAAAGATAAGGAATGCGGCAAATATGACTTTCTTTTGTCACAAACTTGATAACCTATTCATGATTGAATTAGACCTTCGCCGCATTAAAGGAAAGTGCGAAAAATATAATTATATCCGTCCATTCATGTGATTTTATGTGTGGGATTAGTAGTTCATTGGATATGAAATTGAAGTTAGTCATAACAAAAGAAAAAAAAACTTGGCCGACATTGCAGAAGTTTGAGCAACAGAGCTTTGAGTCATTGCCACAATAATCTGACGCTACGGGACACACCTGCAGCCAAGATCACGCCCACACCTGCTACAACCCGGAAACCAGAGAGCGCAATTTGACGAAAAGGCAAAGTAGCGTCAGTAAGTAACCTTTTTGATCGCTTTTACATTATGTGAAACCTACAACACGTCAAAACGTACCAACTAATAATTTAGTACATGGGAAATCGGTCTACTGTCTTGTTATTGTCGAAAAATTGAATATGCGTCTAAAACACTAGTCCATATATGGGCATTTACCGTAGCCTGTTGAGTTTACTGGCAGCAGGTGTTTAATGTTGTCGAATTAAAAGTGAACAAAATAAGTCATTTTACAGGCCTACCCTGTTATTTTTCCACCACCAAGGCCAATATATGTTCCTTGATTTGAAAACCTAACACGCCGATTTGAATTCGGTCAAGGCCTTGTTCCGTAGAGCCCCAGCGACTCTGCTGTTGTTATTGAGGAGCTATAAGCCCTGTAGTCTCGGGTAGGCCCCGATACAAAGAGCTAAACGTTCTGCAATGTATATTCAACAACAGGTGAGTATTCCCATTGAAATGATAAGTAATGTATCATTTTGTGTAGGCTATAGCTATGCTTTAGCCTGAAAGCTCGGCTCTGTTAATAATTAATCGGAACAGAATAGTGTAGCCTGTACAATAGATTACACTGTGCATTGGATAAACTTCCAAACACACCATCTGTAAGTCCATTTTGCCAACGAGAATTGTATTTCGAATTTGTATTTTGTAAATTACATTTTGCTTTTGATTTTAACAAACCCAAACCTGTTCATCTCAGATTACGCCAGGGGTTATAATAACACCCCCTCCTCACAATGTCCCAGCGACTTTAACAAAGTTATCTATTGAAGCATGACCGCTCTAAACTCTTTATAATGAAAACCTTACCTTACCCAACATCTAGCAATAAAACGGTTAATGATGTGATTCATTATCTGCGAAATGACACACCCATAACATGTAAAGGTACTTGCGACAGACCGATTTAGGAAGCTTATTCAAAATAGCCTTTACAATATAAATAACAACAAATATATTTTGTATTTCAATTATGCAGATTTAGTTAGGCAAGGCCTAATTGTTTTGTGTGTTGGTGGTAACCATATCTAGATACTGAAATGTTTTGATAATGCCAAATGTTTGTACAGACACACGCAAAGATTTATGGATGGTCAAGACGACACTAATAGTCAACACACCCTTTATCCCATCCCTCCCCACCCGACTTGACCCAACCCTCTGGGCATCGATTTGGAGAGTGAAATGTGTCTCCATCTGGCCAACGCACGCATGGCATCATGGGCGTTGCATAACGGACCCAGTAAGAGAGCAGTAGTTCTATGCAATCAGTCAGCGACTTACAATGGGTCATGGATCTTTGCCATGACATTAAGGCAGTACAGTGCGAGCTTCTCCAGTTCGATACTATTACTACTACTACTACTATTGCAGGAGCACTACAATGTTGCTATACACGTGGCAGAAACCAACTGCTTGTGTAAATGTTAACACATTTAAGGCCGTTGATTAAGGGCTGAACACGCGTAGGGTTGGGGTTCCTCTGCATATTTCCACTGACTCAGAGTTCAGTGTCTTGTAACTGTTTTCCTGGCATTACACTGCACTCCTGGTCATTAGGAATAGTTTGTTTTAAAAGTGGAAATCTTTTGCAGGGAAAGTGTGGTTCTTTGTTTCTCCAGCACCAGGATGTTTAATCAAACTTTGTTCATTGAGGTTAGCCAATTTTATGACAGAAATTACAACAGTATCTACAGTTCAAAGCATAATGCCTAACAAAATGGGAACCTCATGTTAATCTTTGACACACACACACACACACACACACACACACACACACACACACACACACACACACACACACACACACACACACACACACACACACACACACACACACACACACACACACACACACACACACACACACACACACCTCTCTCTTTACGGGTTGGCAAGTCAGAGCACGAGGCCTCTCACGTATCCCAGCTTGTATGTTCGTACGGAGGTGTTGGATTAAGTGGTTGGGCCTGACTGCCTTCTGTTTCTACCCAGCGCCATGGTAAACGCAGGCTTAGCATCTTAAATGGGCATAAGCAGGAGTAGAGGCATTCTATCTTGTCCCTGCGGACAGACAAGATATACAAGGCACCGATTAAGCCTCCCCCTCTTGTCCAATGTTGTTGTGGTTACCTAACATTTTAAAAATAGAGGTTTTCATGTCTGGCCTGAGCCCGCTACGCTTCGGCTTTTTTTTTTGTCCTTCTGGAGAACCGAGGGATTTCTGCTCCCTGGCAGTGAAATCTCCAGCCCTTATGAACCCCCAGCACCCGACCCCCCAGCCCTAATCCACACAGCCCGGCCGCTGGAGTATAAATCCCACCGGCAGCTTGCATTGGCCCACAGACCCATCATGGTGCCGCGCAGATTAGGACTTTATTGATGTGGCTCCTCACGGGACGTGGCAGCGTGCCGACCGATGGAGACGGGATACGAAATGACAAGATGCAGACCTTTTAAATCTGATCCCATAGGGGGTCGATGGTGTGTGTGTGTGTGTGTGTGTGTGTGTGTGTGTGTGTGTGTGTGTGTGTGTGTGTGTGTGTGTGTGTGTGTGTGTGTGTGTGTGTGTGTGTGTGTGTGTGTGTGTGTGTGTGTGTGTGTGTGTGTGTGTGTGTGTGTGTGTGTAATGCGGGTGGGTTTCCGTGCAGCGGGTGAAGGAGATGGGCACATGCACGGGTGTTAATGGTGGGAGGAAGCTAAGCTTGGATGTGGGATTACAGAAGGAAGGGGCCAGGGATGGGAGTAGAACGTGATCCGGACCCAGCTTAGTACCACAATTATATACCGGTGGCTGCCACAGCACTGGTGGCGGACGCAGCGTTTTCATTAGTGTAATGTCCAGAGTCTCCCAGAATTATGTAAGAGATGTGGCGCCGTGCCCGCTCAGATCTGCCCACCGGCCGGGGGCTGTGACATGGCCACGGTTTGTCCTTCTCCGCATCCGTCGGCAACACAAAAGGACATCTGTCAGGGAGAGGAGGAGGCAAAGGCAGCGGCAGTGTAGGGCACCCGACCTGAAGGCATAGTGCAGCCCTGGCTGCTGAGCATCAGAGCGGGCGCCAGGCCGTTGTGGAGCCAGTGCCGCCCCACAGCTTAACGGCGTTGTGTTCGGCGGAGGGAGGGAGGGGGGGGGGGGGGGGGGGCGAGGCGCGGACTCTCAGAGCAGGGGATGAGGAGTGAAAAGGGAGCGTTGACGGAGCGGCGGTGGCGGCGGTGGTTGGAGGAGGAGAGCTGTGTAGCGGTCGTGTCAGCTGGCCCCGGGGACGAGTGGATGCCCTGCGGGCGCCGGGGCGTGAGGAGCGTGAAGGGCGCGGCCGTAGAGCGAGGCGCAGGGTCGTGGTAGGGGAGGATGAAGTTCAAGAAGTTCATCACCATCATGCAGGCGGCCATGGGGGTGGTCCCGCTGAACAAGCGGGAGCTCTTGCCACCCGGCCGGAAACTCTGGCGGCCCCAGGGGTAAGATGTTCCCGCGTCGCATGGGTTTGTTTGCACGCGCGTTTTTGCATGGGGCGCCGCGCACACGTGCCGTGCCCGCCTTGTGCAGGCGCTTGCCTGGTGTGTAGCCGATGTTTTATTCAACATCGGCCGAGGCTTTAAGCTGTAAGCTTGGAATGCATGCACATGGCTTGCTGATTTTTGACACGCCAGGGGGGCGAGCCAATCAGCGCTGCTGCTGTAAGTAAAGTTGAACGCGGTCGTGCGTGTTTGGTTGAGGCGGGCGGTAGTGAAGTTTGTTGTTTCATTAGTGAGATGTATGTTGTAGATTACCATTACAAACAAGTGATAGTATGTCAGGCTAGGTGGAAAGAACGAAACCGAGCGATTGCATTCTGACAATGTAGTGATTTAACAGCGATTTAATACATGTATTGAAAAATGAAGTGACGATTTGAAGTTCAACATTGTCAGGAGGGAAATAATACTTTTTCTCTTTTTTCTCATACTACATATCTGCCCAGCCTAGTTTATCCTGTTTCTGACAAACATTTGGCCTGCAGTTTAGTCTTTTATTTTTTTACCCCATTTAATTCCTTTTATTGTAAGGCATTTGAGGCTGTTCAGAGTAATCATTAGCAGAAGTCCATCATTGGACACAGAATCCTGCCTGCATTTGCCAAACTCCAGCTGCTACTCCCGTTGTACAAATTGAACACAGCAAAACCCTACTTTCTGACTCCCTGCCACAAACGTTAAGTCAAAAAGAGGTTTTGGCTTAGCCACATGTCCCAACATGCTGTCAGCGATTGGGCCAGAGATGCAGCAATTCAAGTGACTGCAGATTATGGAATTATAGCAGGTACAACCAGCACTCCCCTGGGGTGACCTTGTCTTTCACAGTGAGGTCTACATGGTAGCCTGTTTATTTATGTCGCATCTGGCATACGCCTTGTGGGACTCTGTGTACCTGTTGGTCATTACCTCACCTCACATCTTCGGTACGTGCCACAATACTGAGCTGGCCCGGGAAAGGAATGCGTGCGGATTGCTATCTGTAATCAATCTGTGAAGAAAGGAGTCTTTATATATCATGTCTGCACCTCTGTATTCCCTGACTGAAAGGGTGTGCCTTTTTTTTTAAAGGAAAACCTACCCCAAGGCAGTTTGACTTGAATTCATAGTTAGGGTTAGCTCGTCCGAGACCCAACGTGTGACCAACTAGTGAAGTCTGAGGTTCTGTCGACGTTGAGAACAGTGGCAGTGTTTGTGTAGCCCTCGGCAGGGGAATCTAGTAAAGGGCAGCCATCAACCAGTGTTTCCCCAAACAAATCTCAGTGGGGATCTCTTTCTTGTCTTGTTTCTGCTCCATTCGTTCAGCGAGGGGGTGCTTTCATTTAGTTTTAGGTTAAGGAGTGGCACACTTACACATTGTGTTCTGTTGTTGCTGTTACCTTACCTATTATTGATTGCTCGAATATTAATTTTTACACTCCCAACATTTTGTAAGACATCAAAAATCCCATTTTTGCTTCATGCATTAGTCTTACATGCAATACGTCTAACAATCAATTATTTGAGTGTCATTTGTAAGGAACGCCATAAGCATCTGTCAGTTATTGGGGGGGAAATGGGCAAAATGTCTTGCCTGTCAATGACAGGCAATGCGTCAATGTAGGGAGGGGGGGGGGGGGGGGGGGCAGAGATTGGAGGGAGGTTGTTATTTTGGAGTTGATTACTTTCATAATCCTGCTCTTTTCTGCTTTTTTTTTTCTTCTCTCTTTTTAACTAATGAATCGCACCTACAGCCTACACACGCATTATAATTCTGATGGTTTCACTGTACTTGTCTATTTGAGAGACACCGTTCAAAGGTTTATGTGCCACAAAAATAATGTTTTTTTGGTTTTTCCAAACTGGAGGGATTTCTTGTTACCTATGTTTACTCACTACAATATTTAATATAGTAATGTTCCTGGCAATACAGTGCCAGGAACCGGACACCACATCAGTTTATTTTTAGGCGAATGCTTAGTTGCACACTCTAATTGTAATGGAATGTTGTGAGTGCAGTAAGCATGTTTCTGTTATTCTATCTTTAGACCTCCTTCTGATTCATCAGCATCTTGTTATACCAAAATGAACGCTGATAGGTCTTTGTTACACATAGAACAGATACACTGTCAGTTTGTTTGGTAAAATGTAACACACGTGCAGAAGATTTACTCCGATGACAAGACATGAGAAGCAGCAGATTCTCGTCTCAGACTGTATCGTTGTTCCGAGCGATCAACGAGAACGTTCAAACTAATTAATCTTGAACCACCGCTGGCCATTCTCCACTGTCTGCAGATGAAACCGGGGTTGAAAACCTGAGGAAGGAACTTCCTTGCCAAGTGTCGGTTTCCGAGAAAATACTGTTGGAGGGCCAATGCTGATTTTGAGCCTGATGGTTGTACACAACCGTCTACAGATACGGCTTGAAGCCATTAAGGGCATTAAGTTATTTATTAATACACACATCAGTATATGGAGTTGTAACCATTGATCTGTTTCTTAATGACGGGGAGCCAAACTCTACATTTATATCATAACGTAACATATGCTGGGGTACTCCACATTTCCGGGTTCACGTCGCAGACTAACTAGTGTAAATAGTTTAACTTTTTAACATTTTGGTTCTTTCTTCCTCCAGGGAGCAGCCAGGCCCTGAGTCTCCCCCCCGCTCCAGATCAGACCTCCTGACCTCCAGCCGCTCCTGGGACAGGTTCCACTGGACCAGAGAAGCACATTACCTGTACCTCCGTCGCCTCTCCTCCTCACGCAGTTACTCCGCCATTACCCAGGTAGGGGCCGCTCCAAGTCTATTTCGTCGTCCTGCTCCCTCTTTGGGCCTTCACTGCTGGTACCTCAGCCCAAGTCATCGGTGTGACATACATAGTGCAACCAGTGTGTTTTTTTTTACTTTGTTTATACATTTTGCGTGAAAGGACTATGACTGAAATGTGAGGCAAACAGAATAATATGAAGTACTCATTTTCCGTTGTTGAGAATAACCTGTTTGCCATGAATTATTAGATGGTCAATCAGTTAACGAATCCCGTCACAGAGATAGCAGGGCCCAAAGGGACGTCTAAAGTTGACAACGTGTTTTTCTTTAAGCCATAATAATCCGACTGGGATAAAAGCAACCAAATTGATAATTTATTCATTACTTAAAGGATTCATGCAAATAATGATCAATACATTTATGTTCTGTCTGATAACATGAAATAAACGTACACATTACATACAATCTGATGAAACAGCACCATTACCTTTCACACCAAATCAGAGGTAAATTGGGATTTATTTAGTTAGTGTTTCTACACACGCGTGTAGATTCTTGTCACGCCCCAAGGGTTACGTTCAAGCATGTTTAATGTTTTTCAGATGATTTTAAATAAAACAAAGTCTGGCCTTGCGACAGTTCATGTGTTTCAGGTCCGGCCAATAACCCTCTTCAACATATTCTGGTTCACCCTTGCCCTTCTGTCTAATTGCCTCCCACCGACCAATAGGGTAGCCCCTTCTCACGTCAGCTGCGATTAAGCAGAAATATGTCTCTGGAAGCCCCATTGTTCTCACTGTTTGTCAGGTTATTTAGGGTAGTGGAGCTACTTTGCATGAGAATAGATTCCACTTGTTCAGGAATGTTGTGTTGACTTTATACATAGTTCAGTTTTTTAATGGCAACAGTTGTTTATTCCGTTTTGAAGTGTATTTCTTTTTTCATATTTATTAGCAATAAATCTATCAGGCTATTGTTATTATTGTTATTATTATTTTAACCTAATTAAAATGTATAATCTGCAAATAGTTTTGACTTATAACCAACTTGTACGTTCAGGGGGATTTCTAGGGCGCATCTTCATTCTTAAAAGTGTCCAATGTGTCCTTCGATGAGCATCGTCATACGGAACGCACGCGCCCAGAAACACAAACCCACGAACACACACAATAGGTCATTGTGTGTTAGGTTCTCGGGCGAGTCTGTTTTTTCCGGACCTTTTGAGTGCAACTGCTTTTCCTCCTCCGCGCTCGTCTGGGGAGCTCACAGTAGGCTCCCTTAAAAAAATCAATGCGATTTTGGAAGAATCCATCTTGGCAACATCGTAGTTTATTGCGCAAACTAACCTGACTGTTTTTTATCGATGGGAGTGCGGTAGTCGTTATTCGGTTTAGCAAAACATATTTTCAGGAAACGATTACTTTCAGGAAACTATCTTTAACCCATCTCTTTGGACTTGCCGTTGGATAAACACGACCCCTGCTCAGTTGGTACACCCTAAACCTTCGGGGCACGGCGCTAAATTTTTTAGTTGTGGATATTCTAAGCTTTTGGAGTAGTACCTCCATGAAATATTGAGCCATGTCGGCTTGTATACAACCCTACTGTTGAGATACCCTACGGAAGGTGACATCGGATTACAGAATTTTGTACTTTATTAATCATCTTTGGAAGTCCAGTTCAAAGTCCACGATGCCCGTAAACGGAGGGGGTCTCCTCTCTTTGAGCCGATACGCGACACAGTATTTCAACGTGAGTACAACCAGGCAAAGGCGGACACGGATTCAAACCCGATGGCGTGACTAGTTATTGATATCTGCTTAATACTCGTATGACCCGGACGGGTTGACTATGATAATTAACGCCATCACGAGTTACCGGGAATGCGTGCCTGTTGCATCCTACCCCAGCACCTGCTGCCTACATGCGCACTTTAGTCCCGTTGACGTTTTAACAACATGCGTCAGGTTGTGTCCGGTTAACTACATTTATTAGCTTTAAACAGGGGTCATTAGAGTGGACAGTGCCGCATCTTGGGTCTATAGCGGCAAGATGTGTTAGGTTGGCCTCAAAGTAAGACTTTTCTCATCAGCATTGTACAGTTATGTAGTCAGTGATAGTAGCGATGTACATACTGGTGAATTATGTGTTATTGTCCCTGCTGTTTTTCGTTTGTCGCTGCTAATTTCTTTATTTTCTTTCTGGCTTGCAACTCCTGCTGTGTTCTTCGCGTTGTAGTTCACCATTCTGACCAGTAGAGGGCAGATTAGGACAATGTTTAGGTTGTACAACAGTCATCCTGATAACTTTTCAACCGTCTCACAGTAGGGATGTCGTTTTTGAATTTATTTAGTCAGGATTAAAGCAACCCTTTATTTTGTCTCGATCTCCCCTTGCTATGTGCCACATGCTTTTCACATTGTCGCATGGATTGTAGATTACAGTGTTACTAGTGTATTAACTATTATTTGACATAAACAAAACATCCCTGTTTTGGGTGTAATTTACATTGTCTGTTAGTTGAGATGGTTGTGTTGAAAGTGCTGTGTTCTGTATATCTTTGTAGTTGTCAGGTTTGAAATATCAGTGGAAGTGTGTGTGGGATGGTTGAGTACTGCATAAGTACCCTTCACAAAATGCCTGTGTCTAAACCACATTCTGTGAAGATGACTTCACCTTTCATCATTAGAACTCAGTGGGTCTTGTTACATAAGGGTGTACAACTAATAATCTGGATGTAGAATTTGTTGGCTTCTTGGCAAGTAGTTAACATTACAATATATTATATTCTAGGTTAGTTTATTTGATAAAGGCATTTCATGCCCTTTTCTCGTGACTATAAATAGCTTTCTCTAGCTGTTGACGTCCACAGGAAATGGAATCCCTATTGCTGGCTGTCCTATTCCTGTGCAGGAAGCTACATACTTAGTGCTCTCTTGTTATGATACAAAGGTTGTATGCCTAGTACCGATCTTTTGGATAATTTATTGTTGCATAAACCTGGATTGTGTGTATTTATTTCCATCAAGCATGTTGCCGAATATGAACTTTAATCTTGCATGCATAATGGCATAGCAATAAAAATAGCCTGCTTATTCAGCCTATGCTATAGCTTGTGGCATTTTGCAATATGATTGTAATTTGAGCTGAACATGCAAAGATTGCTGTACAAGCACATCCATAACAAGGTGACACACAGGACAATTTATTGGTATTTAGCCTTCATGTCTGCATTGCGCGTAACTCTGTAGTTAGAAATCTATTCTATGTAAACCAGAAGCCAAGCAGGCCTGTATATATAGCCAAGCATGCCTGTATTTATACAGGACAGCTGAGCATGAGCCTTAGCCAAGGTACATTCTCAATCAGTGTTAGTAAGTAATATCTGTCCATAAAATGAGGAAGTAATATATTGGTAGACAATATACACGAGGTCAGATTCTGACTAAAAGTGATCAAAATTTTCTCCTTTAAAATCCCAATAGTGTGTTATGGGTAAAACAATATCCAGCTCTCTCGTGACGGATGACGAGGATCCGAGATCTTGCTTTTATTTTATTTGCGGTCAGGTTTTGAGAAATTTAAATACAATGCATTGTTTTTCTAAAAACAAAACAAATGCTGTGATTTTAATAGGTGCTCCATCCACAAAGGAATAGACCCAAAGCATTGAGTGTCATCCTAAATTCTTCAGTTTCTAATGAGCAGCAGTTGGGAGGGCTGCTGTTCGGGAGAGGATGGTTTGAGGCACATAGTACAACTAATTCTACAAGATGCATGGCATGCAACCCACTGGCAAGCAGACTAATGGGCAGCAGTGCCAGGCCAAAACGCCAGAACATCCTGTTAAGCTTCAGCATGCTTTTAATGTTCTCATGCCGTTTCGTAGTACATAGTTCATATGGCCTTTCTTCCACTGTAGGTACTGTCTGCAATGCCATTTTATATTCTCCAAATGTCCATAATGTGGGTAATGATCTGTCGCCAGATCAACTCATGCCCTGGTTGTGCTGTGTGCCAGGGATGTGTCCAGTGCACTGACTTCACACCCCACCATTCTCGCCAAAAGGATGTCCCCATCATGTTTAGGTCTGGAACTATATATGCTCCATTTTCCAGGTAGTTAATTGTACCTATTGGTTACTTTGGAAAGTTGGAGGTCATGATTCGTAGGGGCCCAATCTCATTACTTGAAAGCGGGTCAATTGTTATGCACAGAGCTAAGAGTAGATTAGGATGCACAACGACACACGTTCCTAGCCAACAACCCCTCCAGAACTTCTCCTTTTGTATATATTATCCCGACGAATGTCACCGGTCGGGCACCGGACCAAGTTTGTGCGTGCGTGTGGCTGGCCTGTGCGTGTGCGTGCCTGTTAGCGTGTCCCTGTGTTTACATGGAGAGCAGACTGTGGGATTTGCGCTGTATGTAGGCCAGCAGTATCCCTCTTACGTCAAAGGCAGGCGAGCAGGCAGGCAGGCAGGCAGGCAGGCATGCAGGCAGGGCGGACAGATGCCGGCTGAGCGTTTAGCGGTAGCCGGTGTTGCCGCGGGTATGGAGGTGTGTCGGTGACCGTGGCACATCTGGGTGGGCCAGAGTACCGCCGCCGCCGCCGCCGCTTCTGCTGCCACTGCCGCCGAACGCAGAGAGAGGCCGGACCGCCGAGATGAAGGCTGTACTGGGGCTGCATAGGAAGTGGGCCCACGCGGTCAAGACCATCCGGATCTTTCAGGGGCTCGTGAGTGTGACCCGGGTTGAGAACAGGACGGGACGGGTCTTTTGGGGCGAGCCGCCATGTGGTTTTGATTTTTTTTTTAGTAATCAAAGTGTTGACTTTGAGTTTGTTCTTCATGTGATGGTACTGATAATTTTCAGTTTCATTGATGGCATGGAAACGATGTTGCAGACCGATAGGAAATTGGACTCGACTTTGGGTATTTATTCCAGAGAATCTGGCAGGTCAAACTTTTACGCTGAGAGGAAAGTACTGGCTCTGTCGATGTGCCATTTAGTGGAGATCGGGATTATAGTTGTGTCATTTGCAAAGCAGTTCATTACGCATGTTCAGCCTTTACTTTTATCAAGGTGTTTTTACCATCTGTTTCCTGGATACCTGAACTGTTTATGTATGGCTAAGCATTTACTTACTATGCCTTCTAGACTGTAAGTCCTTCTTTGAAGGTTTAATTTAACAAACCGCACTCGGGCAGAGATTCACACTTTAAAATCCCAACAATGACACCTTCAGAGCTGGTGTAATCACGGTGTTCAGAGAACGCTGGTTGCGTAAGGTTTTCCATTATTTAGCTGCTCAGTGAAATCTGATCGGCCAACGTAATCATGCCTAGTCTCTCTCTCACTCTCCCTCTCTGTCTCACCGTCTCACCGTCTCTGTCTCTCATCCCCAGAACCCAGCCATGGAGGAGACCGTATGGGAGATGTACACTGTCACCCTGCAGAGGGTGAGTCCACTTATTATTATTGATCATTATTATTATTACATATTACTAGTATTATCGTTATCTGGAATACCACATGCAATTCCATTTGAAATGCATTCACGGCTCAGGCCGGAAGATGATACTTCCATCCTACAGAGCGACTCCATCTGAATTATTAAACCGGCGTCCATCCGTAGCGCTGAGAAACTAGACGTAATCCTACATGCCGCGTGACGCTTGTCACCGCACCACGGGGAAGACACCGATGTGTTGTGACCACGTGTATGTGCATCTAGTAACGCGTCTCATTGATGAGCCAGCTGAGCTCATTGCTGGCCACCCCAGTGATGGTCTAATGTTGGCCTCTTACCACAGCGCTCTGACCACAGGCACCGCCACAACCAGCTGTCCTGGTGCTTTTATACTCTCTCTGTCTGTCTCTCTAGCTCACTCGTGCTCTTTCTCTTGCTTTTCATCTCTCTTTCGGTCTCTCTGCTGTCATCATACTCCAGCAAGAGAGAGAGAGGGACGGCTCTCTCTCTTGCTTTTCATCTCTCTTTTTCATCTGTGTCTCGTCCCTTTTCATCCCACTCTTTCATCTCCTTTTAGGTCAATAGCTGCTGTCCTCTGCATGTTATTTTTTTTGCGCTTAAATTTGGGTCTTTCCTTGTTTTGTCCGAAAAACAAGGATACACACACGCGCATAAATATGGAGAACATATTCATTTTTTTCTAGTCGAACGATTATATAAGTGGACCCTGGGTAAACGCAAGGCGGTCACCTGGTTACAAATCAAAGCAGCCTTTTTGAGGCTTAGCCGATGCTAAGTCGATTCCCCACTGGTTTATTGTTAATCTTCATAAGCACCATTGAGTAGAGGACAATGCATGAGGAGACGTGAGCGTACTGGATAATGTAACCTTGTCCAGCAGGGCTACTGTAGTGGAGGTCTCCTCAGTGCTGAGGCAAACACGCCAACGGCAACATCGCTTTAATGGAAGCACACAGCGGGCCGAAAGTGCCCCGTCATCCAGATCACACCCATGAGTTTGCACTTCGTGGGGGGGGGGGGGGGGGGGGGGCTGGGGTTGTAGCACGTGCTGGACCATGATGACTGTTGTCTCTAGGGAGTCGTGTGGGTAATGGGGATCAACGCGGATCGAGCAGGTGGTTTAGAAACCTGGACGAGACCGCCACTGATGTTGCCTATGTGGTTGATGCTCTGGAGAAGAGTCTGGAGAGCTGGTGGAGAGACCGTAACTGATGTTGGTGCTCTGGTGAGGAGATCGCTTCTCTAGTGAGCTGGTTAAGACAAACATCAGGTGCTGCTACTTGCAGCTCGCACGCCCTTTACAATCCGTCTACTCACAGGTGTAATGCCATTTAACACAATTAAACACACTTCCCTGTGTGTAATCACCAAGGAGTACATATCAAACGTGAAGCCAACGTGGGCGTAAACGTATTCCCATCGCGTGTTTGTCTCCGGTGCTTCACCACGGCAGAGAGCTAAAATTGAGCTGGGAATAACGTGAGGATTATCCCAAAGACAGGATTTACAGAGGTTGCACATTGAAGATGGCCCGTGCCCACAGGGGAACACACTGGCTGAATTCAATAATTTAACACATGAACTAAAGCTCTCTCATCCAGCTCAAGGCAGATTGGAGCGTATCCTCTTGTGCCCCTCATATTCACAACCCCCTGTTATCATAGTGTGGATGGAAGAAGGAACATGGGGAAATACGGTTTTGCTTGGGGTTTTCTACCGGTGGCCGTCCGATAAGAGACTCCACTGTACTCCTATACACAACAAAACACTGCAAAGTACTAGATGTACTCAATTTTACTGTTTCGCCTGTAATGACATAATTTATAATATAACATACTTCATAATTCTAGATGACATGCTCTAATTATTCATTTGTTGTAAAGGGTGAAAAAAAAAAAAGACCAGTGCCCCATTTAGTTTTTTTTCCATAGCTCATGTACAGCAGAAGCGTTCTGTGAGCCTGACTCTAAGTCTTGAGTCTTTATTTACACATGAGTGGAGCCCACCACCCCCACTGTCCTACACGCAATCTGTCAGGGTTTCATCTCCCGGAGGTCTCAGCAGTACGAGTAGCACGCGTGATGTTCTGGAGTGGCTGTATATTCTCTCTCTCTCTGTCCCTCTCTATCTCGGTATCTGTCTGTGTGTTTCTGTCTCTCTGTCTGTGTGTTTCTGTTTGTCTGTCTGTTTCTCTCTCTCTCCTTCTGTGATTTTCTCTCTTTCTCCCGGTGAACCATCTGGCAGGCAGAGAGGTGGTGCTGATTGCATTTATTCAGGCCCATATATATTTGGGTGCAGATGGGAGGGAGGGTGTGTGTAAATCTCTAGTGTAATCTCATCTGGTAGAATCAAGACGGCAGCAGGTACATTTGTAATCTAGGAGCAAATTCCAAACACAAAGATCGGGCGTGGACATTTCCCTCTATGTTGTTTCTAAGACATCCGTAAAACATAAAAATGGGCCTGCTGCAAGTAAATACCTCAAATTCTTCAGGTAGAGATAAGGATAACGCACTGTTACAGGAAATGGGCTGTTATAATAAGACACACACATGCATAAAAATGGCACACACGCATACACACAAACATGCACACGCACACAGACGGATGGCTGGCTAAACTCCTCACACACAGGCCCCCCTGCAGTGCAACGGAGGGACAGAGTGTGTAATCACACTCACAATCTCCTTAATCACCGGCCCGCAGCGTGCAGACGGCAGCCTCGGTCTTATCCCAACACACTCGTACGCACGTGGTTAGCATCACACGCTCTGGGCATCGCACGTTCGTTCTCCCCCTCCGTCCGTCCATTCATTACTCTAGGCAAAGGATAAGAGCTGAATCGTACAACACGACGCCTTGACCTTTCACAAGCGAGACCCAGAGACGTGGCTCAAGTCATATGTACTGACTCAAACCATCGGTGATTCCACACTATGGAGGTCGTTCATCCTCTTATATAGATTGTTACACACAGACAATCACACGCGCGCACACACAAAAGGGAGGTTGTGATGACATCATTGTGTTGACACCCGCAGGATTCAAAGATGGGCTTCGGCATCGCCGTCTCCGGGGGACGGGACAACCCCAACGAGGACAGCGGGGAGACGTCCATCGTGGTGTCGGACGTCCTGAAAGGAGGCCCCGGGGACGGCCTGTTGTTGTGAGTACTGTTGTCTGGGTCCCTCTCAAAGCGTTCCTTGAGGCCCTTAAAGGGACTGTAGCTCCGGTTTGTTCAATGAAGGAGAGTCCAGTTAAGAGAGGGAGAGAGAAGAAAAGAGCAGGATTTTGGAACTTGAAAACCCCCCACAAAAAAGTCCTCTCCCTCTGATTTTTCGCACCTGTGATTGATAGGCAAGATGGATGCTTTGAACCAATCGCAGAAGAGATGCCCTTATTGGTCAATAATTAGCCAGGTGTGGTCTTAAATCTAAATTGTCTAATAGAGAGGCAGGAGCACCTCAAAACCACAGCACATTTTCTGCTCTATTAACTAAGGGATGGCTATACCATTTCTAACAACAAATTACACTCAAATAATAGCTCCTAGATCTTTTTGTACACTATGCGACAGAAAAGACACGATAAGAACGATGCAAGATGCTGGGGTGAATGCAGTGAAATTTGCAGCCTCAGCATCATTCGTCTGCCTCTGTTGTATTTGTCAGCACCAGTCGCTCTGTGAGAAATCCGTCCCCCAGTGTGTAATCTGACCATGAGCGTGTGTGTGTGTGTGTGTGTGTGTGTGTGTGTGTGTGTGTGTGTGTTTCCCAGTGAGAAGGACCGAGTGGTTCAGGTGAACGCCATCCCTATGGACGGAGTGGTGCACTCCTTCGCTGTGCAGACCCTCAGAAAGTGTGGGAAAGTAGCAAAGATCGTGAGTATTACCCGAGACTTTATTCTACCAAATCAGACACGTTTCAGGGGATATGTAGATACGTTACGACGACAGCCAATACGATCAAGAATTTTTACTGTGTTTGAAGCTGGTAAACATTAGCCTGGATTTGAAGGCTGCATTCATTTGCAAGAAGTGAACGTATCTTTAGTTCTAGTTAAAGATAGTCGAGGATTTTGACTCATTGGGTATTCCAGGTATCAGTTAACTGTGCATTGAGTAGATGACAAAGGCTCAAATGAAAGTCAGCATCTCAAAATTGTCAATGTTTGTTGTGATGAGTCAGTGACATGAGACACCAGGCCCTTGTCTATGGGACCGTGCTTTATCATCAGATAGCTTGTACTGCATTTCATCTGGTGCCATCACATTGTCGTCGTCCCCCCCCCCCCCCAGACGGTGAAGCGCCCCCGGACCATCCCGGCCTCCTCCGCCAACCGCCCGCCCTCCCCCGACGACCGCGTGTTCCACAACGACTACAACGACGACTACAACTACGACCAAGACCGCCGCAGCGTCTACAGCGGGGGTCCGCGGGACCACAGCCCCGAGAAGGAGCGCGGCGGCGGCGGCGGCGGCGGCGGCGGCGGCGGCTACACGGACTCGGGCTACCAGACGCGGGAGCGCGACTACGACAACCACAAGGACTACGACCGCGGCGGCGGCGGCGAGCGCGGGCGCAGCGCGGACCGCGACCTCAGCCCCGCCCGGCCCTACCGCCGCGACGGCAGCAGGGGCCGCGTGCTGGAGCCCGAGCGCAGCCCCGACCGCCGCTACCGTAGCGACCACGCGCTGGAGCGGGAGTACAGCCCCGACCGCCGCTACCGCAGCGAGCGCACGCTGGACCGCGACCACAGCCCCGAGCGGCGCTACCCGGGCGACAGCCCCGGCCGGGGGTCCCGGGACCCCAGCTACGAGCGGAACCGGCCCCGGGCCCCCAGCGACCGTAGCGACCGGGACCGGGACTACCGCGAGCCCATGAAGCGCGGCGGCAGCCGGGACCGCCTGGACCGCTCGCCCTCCCCCCCGCCCCCCGCCCTGAGCGTCCCCCTGCCCCGCCCCGCCTTCCGGGACCTGGAGCCCCTGGAGAAGCCCGTCAGCGTGCTGCTGCTCAAGAACCGGCCCAACGAAGGTCAGCGCGCACGCAAACTCACACGCACTAGCACACACATTATTTCCTCAAAATGACACTGCCTAGTAATGACGCTAATGAGAACATAATGACGCACTCGCGGTCACGTAACTTAAAAAAATAGATGAATTAGTCACATGGAAGAGGATGCCTCTTTCAGGCCCTGTACAATTCAAGTCATTAATAAGACGTCCATTCAAGTGTTGCAACTCTAAATCAGCACACACAAATGTCATTTCATTTTCATATCGGAGACTTTTTGTGTGAAACGTTATGAACATTTTAAATGTACTACATTATTTCATGACTGGTATATGTCCTGTGTTGAATGTCCCCCGAGACTAAAACCTGTCCTTCCTCACCTCCAGAGTATGGTCTGCGTCTGGGCAGCCAGCTCTTCATCAAGGAGATGACCAGCACCGGGCTCGCTAGCAAGGACGGGAACCTCAAAGAAGGAGACATCATTCTCAAGGTAAGGCTCAAATTCAGTGCCCACTTTTCAGGAATTAGGGAATAAAACTGTCAGCATTATTAATATGAAGGACATTGAGGTCAGACGAAAACGACGGCCATTTTCTCCTTTTCCCGCCCTCAGATCAACGGCACGGTGACGGAGAACCTGTCACTTAGCGACGCGGGGAAGCTCATCGAGAAGTCGCGCGGGAAGCTGCAGCTGGTGGTGCAGAGAGACAGAAGCCAGGTGCTGGTTCGAATCCCAGCGATGGCCGACAGCGACTCGGAGCTCGATGGTGAGATCCCCTACAAACTCAAAGGCAGCCGCACCTATCCAGTTTAACGGAGCATCCACTGATAAGATCTGATAGGATATGGCCTCATACCGGTGGAATATATACCTGTGATCTCTGTGTTCTGTGCTGTTGTGGTCGCTGTATGTTGTTGTTGATTCTTCACCCCTGTTTTGCATTTGGGAAAATAAAATCCATTTTATCCACATAACTCACCCTCCATAATTCTTCTATACACGCAACCCTGCACAAAAACCTGGTCACTGTGTATTCACTTACATGTGGATAATAAATGCATGTTCCACATCAATATCATCATATCCATGTAGAAATCTGTCTGATGAAAAGTATTCACCCGGCAACACAAATCATATAAAAAGAAAAAAATCACCTTCAACGCTACTCATTATTTGCTTTTCCTCTTTTTTTGGTGGTCACATGAAACCATGCTGTCCCTTGATTGGCTGGAGCCTCTCCTCTAGGCTGTTAGAACACGCCCCCCAGAGACTTGTGACCTACTTTGACGTGTGTGTGTGTGTGTGTGTATTTGTGTGAGTCTGTGTGACTGCGTGTGTTGTGGGCCAGCGAGCACTGTGACATGCTTTTGGCCAGGGGAACTAATCCCTCCCATTATAATCCAGCTATTGGATATGACAGAAAGTCATTCTGTTTGGCCCCAACACATCCCCCACAGCCAGGGACAACAGGGCCAGCGCTCTGTGAGCAGGGATGGACTCCTGTGTCGGTAGGGATTAATCAGATCAGACTTAAAGCCAGGTCAAGTGCAACTATTGTAAAGAAAATACAGAATCACCCAACATTGTAGAGCAAAAAATATTTGTTACTTCAAATTAGAGCTGTCAAGCGATTAAAATATTTAATCGTGATTAATCGCATTAATGTCATAGTTAACTCACGATTAATCGCGATTAATCACAAATTCTTTTTCTATGCTAAATATCCCTTGATTTTTTTGTCCCATAATTCTTCTCATTTTAATTCTCTTATCAACATGGTGAAGTGCATTGGCTTGTCTTGTGCAAATGATTTTTTATTGATAACAACATTGGCATATACTGATCAAAACAGGACGATACAAAAAAAGAGCCTATAGTGCAATTAAACGACTGCTTTGAACAAATGTCATTTGAACATAGCAGTCAGGCTACTGCTTCTTTGTTTTGAGCCAAAGAAAAAAAAAAAAAAAAAAAAAAAGTAAATAAAATATTTGCGTTAATCGCGCGATAATTTTTTTAACGCCGTTAAAATTGGTTTGCGTTAACGCCGTTAATGACGCGTTTAACTGACAGCTCTACTTCAAATCCAATCCGATTTTAATGTTAGCATTAGGAACAAAACAACCGCAGATTACGTTCTCAAAATTCTTAGAAGGTGGTAGGATTGTCAGGCTCGGCATTGGGTAAGAAATGCATCGCTATCGGCAACACGCCCGTATATTTTTGATTGCGCATTTATCAGGTTAATAAGCATCACTGATTCCAGATAGGCTGGAGTTTAATCTTGGAACTGATAAGTGTGTCTTGAGTAGCCAGATACACATGTCTTTTCCTTCCAAAGAATGCAAATATATATCAGCAGACTTCCTCTTCCTCAGCAAAACCAAAAAAACATGTGGCATTTAACATGGCGTGGGTTCCAGGGAAAAGTCATCCTTGATCAAAACTTTGACTTGGTTGGGAAGGACTTAAGCAATGATACTGACAAATAGTACTCTGTAACAGTTTTAGGAGCAGAATGTAATGGACTGTCTCACAAAGTGGTGACTCTTTAATAATAAATGATACATTTATATGGATTAACATGATTGGTCAATATGTACAAAACACAATTACTGAGAAGGTTTGTTGACGCTGACAATAAGGAAACCGATCATTAAGCAACGTGGCACAGACTGGACCGACCGGTTTATGAGCGTCACACGGAAACATGACCTCATGGTAATGAATATGTGCTCTTTAGACATGGATATATATTTGGGTCTAGCTTGGAGGGAGGCTGTGTATAAATCTCTTTTGTAGACTCGGGAGTATATTTAGCATCAAGAACTTTTTCAGTGCTCATGAATATTTATATAACATGATATATATACCTATTTATAGTTAGTACAAGTAGATATTTCCCTAAGAACTGCTTGCTGTTGTTCTCGGGTGCGTTCACACGCGGCTTCATTTCATCCCAGAGGGGCCCCTGGGATTTACTCATCGGAGCATATTCATATTCATATTCATAAATTAATTACAATAAATTAAGAAGGAGGGACACGTGCAGAACAGCTCCCGACCGGTCGGCGCTCGTCTGGGTTGTGGGTGATAACGGCCTCTGTTGTGCTCCTCCTCTTCCTCCTCCTCCTCCTCTGGCAGACATCTCTGAGATTGAGTCCTACCACTCGTACTCCCCACAGGACGACCGGCCGACCCACCACTCAGATCTCTCCTCTCACTCGTCCAATGAGAGGCTCCGAGACAAGACCAGGTAAAGCGACACCGGGGGGCCAGAGAGAGAGGGCCACGCCCACATTCAACAGTGCATTCCTGCGCTGGCTCGCGCTGACTCGGCTAAACGGGGCGGGCCGGTCCCAGCCACAGTGCATCTCGATAGGGTTTATTATAAGATCCACCCTTTATGAGGGATCTATAGACTGTGTGAGTGCGGTAAGCTGTAAGATATAAATACTGCGTGTGTGTGTGTGTGTGTATATATATATGTTTATATCTATCTATCTATATTGAATATTCTTGGACATGGACAAAGGTAATACATTAATGCGTCAGTAACAGAATTATGTATCAGGGATCAATATTCAGATTCTTTAAGCTCGGGGTCTTACTAAATGCCCTTATGTATGCCGTTACAAACTTCAGTCATGGCTGATAAGCACCGTAGTTGCACAGAAGTGCCGTCAGTCTCCAGCGAGTCCGGCCCTCCTCTGACATACTGCGGTGGCCTGTGTGCGTGCCGTCCACTTTTATAGCGAGGACCCACCCAGCAGGCTGGCCAAGATGGGCGCCATGCCAACGCCATTCCGGGCTCCTGATAGGTCCGCGGAGGACCTGCCCCCTTTGGCACCTGACAGGGAGGAGCCCAGGTCTGAGACTCCCCCAGGTAACTGGATCACTGGCGTGTCCTCCTCTGTTTGTGTTTCAGATGACATGGTTTGATATCTGAGTGACGGATTACTGCCTGTCCAGTGCATTGTGTCCCATTTGATTGTCTGGGAGTTAAGTCAATATAGTTTTGGTCCATGAATTCAAGACAAATACCTCCCAAGTATCGGCACCTCATTGTGTGTGTGTGTGTGTGTGTGTGTGTGTGTGTGTGTGTGTGTGTGTGTGTGTGTGTGTGTGTGTGTGTGTGTGTGTGTGTGTGTGTGTGTGTGTGTGTGTGTGTGTGTGTGTGTGTGTGTGTGTGTGTGTGTCCTCCCCCTAGCGCCGGTTGCAAGGGTGATTCCCAAGATTCACGGTCTGCCAAAGTTGCCACTCAAGCCAAGCGCAGAGGACCAGGAAATATACGGGTGTGTACCAGTAACACACATCCCTGACACATCCTGGTGTTACCAGAAGCATCTGCCCTACTTTCATCATTGCTCTTAACTTATCAAACCACCATCAAAACTTTTCTACAGAAATGTATTCAGTCAATTTCTAAGTTGTTTGTTTTACATATTGTACTGTACAGCTATGTGGGAATGAAAAGTGCTGCATAAAGGGACATTATGATAATACTTAGATTATAATCTTGTGCGTGTGTGTGTCTGTGTGTGCAGGCCCAACACGGTGATGGTGCGCTTCCAGAAGGGCGACAGCGTGGGTCTGCGGCTGGCGGGCGGTAACGATGTGGGCATCTTCATCGCCGGCGTCCAGGAGGACAGCGCCGCAGAGAAGGAGGGGCTCCAGACCGGAGACCAGATCATGAAGGTACACCATCAAACCCCTCCCCAAGGGTGTTACCGCCCGAACCCGGGGGGGGGGGGGAGGGGGGGAGAGAGAGAGAGAGAGAGAGAGAGAGAGAGAGAGAGAGAGAGAGAGAGAGAGAGAGAGAGAGAGAGAGAGAGAGAGAGAGAGAGAGAGAGAGAGAGAGAGAGAGAGAGAGAGAGAGAGAGAGAGAGAGAGAGAGAGAGAGAGAGAGAGAGAGAGAGAGAGAGAGCGCGAGAGCGCGCGCGCCCTTGGGAGATGAAACCCTGATAGAGAGAGACTTCCTAGTCAGAGGTGTTTTCGTTACACGTTCTGCACATTGCTTTGACAAGAGCCCTGGGCTAAGTTTGGCACCCTGAACGCAGACACCAGTGGCTTAAGGAATTAGTTGTAAACAGGAAAGCAGAACTAGAACATGTTGAGGAACAGTTGGATATGGTCTCGCCTTGCTCCGTTTTCAGCCCCCTCCCTGCCAGAGACCTTTCTCTGACCCTCATTGTTAGTGGGTGACACCTTTTCGCTGCACTCTCGCCCCTCCCTGCCAAATGCCTTTCTCGGACCTGCAGTCTTGACTGATCAGAGAGTTAATATGATTACACCCTCACCCTGCCCTCACCGCTGTCCCTGCCCGATCCCCGTCTCCGACCTCCGCTTTTAGTTGATCAAACTGTAAATATACTGTCACTTTCCCGCCATTACACTGAATGAGTTGATCAAACAATTGATGTGGATTTACCTCTCTCCTGTTTTGATCCTCGTCCCTGCCAGACCACTCTCTCTAACCCCTTATTGTTCTTAAAATAATTGATTGATGGAGAAACTGATTGGTCACACACAAAAGACCCATTGTTTGCCTCACAGTCCAACAGATCAGTAAGCCAATGTTACCAAGGTAACATTGGCTTACTGATCTCTTGTTCGACTCTTGTTTGAACTAGAGGGGGTGCAGGTGGTTTGTGACAGGGTTGTTTGAATCACCAATGGGAATCAGGGGGGTTGCCCCTTTCTGTATGTTACCAGCCAATGATGGCAGATAATGGATAGCCTAGCCCTTGCGATATCTTTTGATATATTACGTGATGTACTGTGATGAATTAGAGAAAGATAACGGTTGTTATGGTGAATAAGCTTCTGATTCTTCTTACCCTGGGGACTATTGACTGGTGTACAGCTCATAGGAAGTAAGAGACTGGGGAATGTTAACTGTTGTACAGCTCATAGGAAGTAAGAGACTGGGGAATGTTAACTGGTGTACAGCTCATAGGAAGTAAGAGACTGGGGAATGTTAACTGGTCTACCGTTCATAGGAAGTCAGAGACAACAGAAATTGCAGTTTTGGCAGAACGTGATAATAACGATACAATTCGTGGACCTCTCTCAGCCTACATATACTTGCAACAAACTCTGAACCTCTGCCCTCTCCAAATGCTCACGATTACAG
Organism: Gadus macrocephalus; assembly: GCF_031168955.1. Lineage (NCBI taxonomy): Eukaryota > Metazoa > Chordata > Actinopteri > Gadiformes > Gadidae > Gadus > Gadus macrocephalus. The sequence continues at coordinate 10,439,386 of NC_082385.1, forward strand.
AAATGTCGGAAAGGTACAATATATAGTCACTGCGATGTGTGCTATTTGTTTATAACACCAGAGTTCCTACCATCTCCATTGTGTTTCTTTAGTCCCTGCTTGAGCGGTCGTAGAAATGTTTATTGTCCCTCACAATCTCAGCAAGTCCTCGACTGGTTCAATGTGAAATAAACTGAGAGCGGGACACAATCGTCCATATTTATTCACAGATACCAAATATTAGATACTAACGTAATCATTCTCTCGTGTGTGTGTGTGTGTGTGTGTGTGTGTGTGTGTGTGTGTGTGTGTGTGTGTGTGTGTGTGTGTGTGTGTGTGTGTGTGTGTGTGTGTGTGTGTCAGGTGAACAACATGGACTTCCGCGGCATGGTGCGAGAGGACGCGGTGCTCTACCTCCTGGAGGTTCCCAAAGGGGAGGACGTCGCCATCCTGGCCCAGAGCAAACCAGAAGGTGAGCGTTGGCAAGAGCACAGCGCTGGGATGTCCCATACCAGCCGGTACTCTTAAGCTTAAGCTGGTCCAAAGGAGCACTCCTTAACTCAGCCCTGTTGAGTTAAAGGAGCAGTAGACAAGCAACCTTAACTCAGCAGTGTTGAGTTAAAAGGTGCTCCTTTAAGTCCACAGAGTTGAGTTACAAACTACTCCTTTACACGTCCAAATAAATATAGTAGTGGCACACAACGGCGCACGAGTCTGTCTGTGTGTGAGGGTGTTGATGAACACATTTGTGCCAGTCTTCGTTTTCATAGCAGAACGGGGGGTGGGTGCAGCACCCTGAACCCAGCACCCACAGGTGCATCAACGTGCCCTGGCAGGAAACACAGACACACCGTGGCTTAAGGACTTATAGGCAGATGTAAACTGCAAGAGGCAGCTTGGAGACAAATCTGCCAGCTCATGTTTTATTTGCTCTGGCAGCAAGTCTGACCCCGGGCTCCCCGTTCAGACTGATTTCCCTCCGAACCAATCACAAACCGTTCATCTCATACGGGGGCCGGTCTGATTGGATGACTGACAGATAGCATAACCAATAGGACGCCAGGTGACCCCCCCGGTCTTCTTCCTCTCTCAGTGTACAAGGACATCCTGACGTCGGGCCGGGGCGACTCGTTCTTCATCCGGACCCACTTTGAGTACGAGAAGGAGGCTCCGCAGAGCCTGGCCTTCTCCCGGGGCCAGATCTTCAAGGTCACGGACACGCTGTACGACGGCAAGCTGGGCAACTGGCTGGCCATCCGCACGGACAAGGAGAACCAGCTGCTGGAGAAGGGCGTCATCCCCAACAAGAGCAGGTGGGGGTCCGAGCTCCGCCTCTCCAGCCGTCTAGATCAGATATCCCCCCCCCCCCCCCACAGAGCAGTCCCAGCCGTCAGCGAGGGGAACTGCTCTGTTAGGGGGGGGATATCTGATCTCCGGTGGGCGCCCTGCCTGAACGCTTTTCGATTTTGTGGCCGCTGCCTGCTCGCTCCTGACTGGCCCTTAGGGGAATCTCTTTCCTAATTGGTTTCGGGGTGATCCGTCCTACCTGTCAATCATGCGCACAAGTTGATTGACGGGCAGGGTGTTGCAAGGTGTTGCGTTGGTGTTATCGTAGCTCCCCCGCGCCACTGGGGAACGTAATCTCAAATCAATGCTGGGTGTGCCCGTTTGTCAATCAAGAGCAATGCTGCCCTTTGTTTTGCGATACAGCCAATAAAGTATTTTTCATTGAAAGGGGTGTCTAGGTGGACACTCCCACTTATGATGTCACTAAGGCGCAGGGAAGGGCAGATTTTCAGACGGCTTGTAATGGCTAATCGCACTCACACCTGGTGGCATAATATCACCCCTTTTAAATGTAAACTGTAACCCCTTTAAATGCACCCCCTCCCTGTTGACGTGCTGACACCATGTATGGGACTTCCACAGGGCGGAGCAGATGTCCAACGTGCAAAACGCCCAGCGGGCCGCCGCCGGCACGGACCGGGGGGACTTCTGGAGGCTGAGGGGTCAAAGGGCGGCCAAGAAGAAGGACCTCCGCAAGAGCCGGGAGGACCTGAGCGCCGCGCCCGTCTCCACTCGCTTCCCCGCCTACGAGAGGGTGGTGCTACGAGAAGGTACCCGGGGACCACGCCCTGCTAACGGCACTGGGCTGATGGGGAGACCACACCCCCCAGTTTGAGCCCCGCCCACCCTCTATTTCATAAAAGAACACAAAAAGGCTATCTTGTTTCGTATTTATAATTAGTTGCCGCTGACTGTCTCCCCTCGCTACCCTCCTCAGAGTTGAGGGGGCAGGGTTGTAGCCAGAATCTTTGATCGGATGTCCACTGTTAACCTAAAATGGCTGATAGAAGGGAACTCTTTGATGGTATGCGTTTAACCCGAAGAGGGCCAAAATTGCCTTTACGTCAACATTTTGAGCAGAATAAATCCATACATTACACTACTGCGCAAGGACTCTTTATGTGCGTTGTTTGCTGAGGCCATGCCCTGATCTCTGTCTCTGTCTTACAGCTGGGTTCAGGAGGCCCGTGGTTCTGTTCGGACCCATCGCTGACGCCGCCAACGACAAGCTGGGAAACGACCTGCCCAATGAATTTGTCGTCGCCAGTAAGTATTGAATGTGATACTCTGGTACTCCACTAGAATACTGGTTTACTCTGCAATGCTAGGATTGAGTCATTATTTAGACATGTCAGTAAACTCTTCACCAGGTAGAATTTAATCAAATGTTCACCTCACACGCCCTCAGCCCATTTCCTGCGGCTGCTGTCGGATCTCTTTTTGCTAATGGCTTATCGCTGCAGGAAACCCACAGCCTAAAAGAATGAAACCTGCCCCGAGGAATGAGGTCAATTCTAAAAATGGGCCTCATTTCCTTCTCTCTTTATAGAGACTGAACCCAAGGACGCAGGCAGTGAGAAGTCTTCAGGCGTGGTCAGACTCAACACAATTCGACAGCTCATTGAACAGGTACACCGTCAATTTCCATCCAATTATGGTAAAGTGAGATTAATATTGATTGAAAATGACCATATGGATTGATTTTATGTTATTATTGTGCCCAGCCCATATGTGCTTATAACACGTCGTGACAAACATACACATGATAACATACCAACAAACATTCAGAATTGAACAGATCCATCAGAGATAATGACATAATCCCACACACACACACACCCCCTACAAAACCCTAGAGAGTCAGGGACAGTCACACAACACGCCAAGCCCACTGAAGACAAGTGAGACCTATTGTCTTGGTGCTTCAGGACCTGCACGCCCTGCTGGACGTCACGCCCAAGGCGGTGGACACCCTGAACTACACCCAGTGGTACCCCATCGTGGTGTTCCTCAACCCGGACAGCAAGCAGGGCGTCAAGGCCATGCGCAACCGCCTGGTGCCCGGCTCCAACCGCAGCGCGCGCAAGCTGTACGAGCAGGCCGTCAAGCTGAGGAAGACCTGCTCCCACCTCTTCACCTGTGAGTAGGGGCGGACGGGCCTGTCTGGCTGGCCGGCCGGCTGACAAGCTGTGTGTCTGTCTGTCTGTCTTGCTGGCTGTGGGTCTGTCTGGCTCTGTCTGTTTGGCTGTCTGTCGGTCTGGCTGTTTGGCTCCATCTGGCTGGCTGGCTGGCTGTGCGTCTGCCTGCTCTCCGTCTCTTTGTCTCTCTGTCTGTCTGTCTGTCTGACCCTTGTCTTTACGTCCATCTGTCTGTCGGCCTGTCTATTTGTTTCCTCCGGACTACCACTGTTGTACTCAAAGAACATAGCGTTCACGCTATTAGACCTCTGCTATATTTGTCCATTTTCGACCGACCCGTGAGATCTTGCTCTGTGCTGTGTGTCTCCCAGCAACCATCGACCTGAACTCTGCTAACGACGCGTGGTACGGCAGTGTGAAGGACTCCATCCGGGAACAGCAGGAGAGAGCCGTCTGGGTGTGCGAGGGCAAGGTGAGGCCAGCTGGGACGTGGAATCGAAGAAAGATAAACACTTTCGGGTTTTCATAAGGCCACGATTAAAAGCGTTCCGACCCGGCTGGAGATAATGCATGACAAAATCATTTTCGGTAGTTTCATTCTGAAGGGTCACTTTTTTCAGATGACGGTTGTAGTAACAACACTAGCCACTAGGGGATGCGGGTGGTAAAACGCATATAGTGCAGCTTTAAAATCGGGTTTATATTCTCAACAGCTGGACGGTTCGGAGGAGGACCTGGACGTCCACGACGACCGCATGTCCTACCTGTCGGTGATGAGCGTGGACTACCTGAGCATGGACAGCCGCATGACCAGCGACTACGAGGACACCGCCGACGAGGGCGGAGCCTACACGGACAATGAGCTGGACGAGACGCTGGAGCTGGAGCCCCAGCCCGTCTCCGCCATCGGACGCTCCTCGGAGCCCGTTCTGCCCGACGAGGTGAGGGGGTCGGGGGGGGGGGGGAGGGGGGGCCAGACGCTCACATTTACACCCTCACTTAAAGCTGGGGTAGGCCGTTTTTTTTAGGCTTTTTTTCTTTTTCTTTTATTAAATTCTGTTGACATCCCGGCATCAATCAATAAATGAAATACTCAAAACAAAAAAAAGAGCTTAATCTGGTATTTGTGGCTGTCGCAGGCCTTTCAAGCTCTTCCAATCATTTCAATCAGCCTAAATGCAGGCCTACTGCTAAATCTAGCGAGCTAGTCACATGGTTTTGGGGGATAGGCTTTGGAGTGTCAGTTGGACACTTTGTAAATCAAGCTTACTCTGGCTGTTCCTCCATATGGCCTACCCTAGCTTTATGTACGAAGCATCGCAATGTTAAGCTCAGCTTCCATATGTGCGATCTCTGTGTCCTGACCTGTGGACGTCATGTAGACCGTGTGTGTCCATCACTCCTAACTCTTCGTCACTGTGCATCTTTGTGTGTGTGTATGTTGTGTTCTCTGTGGGACTCCTGTGTTTGTTTGTGTGTTGTGCTCCCTGTTGTGTGTGTGTTGTGCTCCCTGTTGTGTGTGTGTGTGTGTGTTGTGCTCACTGTTGTCTGTGTGTGTGTTTGTGTCTGTGTGTGTGTGTGTGTGTGTTCTCCCTGTTGTGTGTGTGTGTGTGTGTGTGTGCTCCCTGTTGTGTGTGTGTGTGTGTCTGTGTGTGTGTGTGTGTGTGTGTGTGGTGGTCCCCCTCCAATAGAAGTCTCACCCTGAGCCCAGGGCTCGGATGAGGAGGTCGGGCAGCCGGGAGGCTCTGACCCAAGACCCCAGCCCTCCCCCCTCCTTTGTCCCTGAGCCCCCCAAGGTGAGGTCTAGACCAGGCCAGATCCCCCTGACCACATGGGACCTGCTTCCTTCAATTGCCCAATATCGGCCATACATGATGTATAGATGTTTCCATAAATGATGTATATGTTTCAATATATTATGAATGTATTTTTCACTCGTATTGCGACTACTTCTCAGATTCTTCCTTTGACTTTAATATTTTTTGTTTTTGGTTTTGATACACATTATTTTATTATTGTAAATACAATATAGTATATTTTTTATAGCATCCCGCTCTACTTCCAAGCCATGTAGGCCTTTACCGATGTATGGTTATTATATAACATATGTATAACATATACATAAGTTATAAAACAATAACCTTTATGTCATATTATATCCATATGATATTGTTATTAGGGCCCGACCGATATTGATTTTTGAGTGCCGATGCCGATGCCGATTATTTTCAGAGAAAAATTACGATTACGATTTAATCGGCCGATTAAAAAAAAAAAATATATATATATATATATATAAAACGTAGTTTTTGATACCTTAAATATACTTTAAACACTTTTGACGAATATGTGAATTGAATGCAGAACCTTTGAGTGTTTTAGAATACATTTACAGTAAAAAATGAGTGTAATGTAAAATGTAAAATAAATAAATAACTCCCAATGTGCTGCGCTCGTGAGCAGTGACTAACACGTGCGTGCTGAGCAGTATGGTCTCACCGTTAGAGTCTACAGTATAACAAATTAACATGGCCTGGGACCTAAAGAAAAACAGGCACAACATGCTCAAACAACGCGTCTTGTGTACATTGGTGAGGTGAGCGCGCAGCTGCTTGAGCGAGCGTGCTTTCATGTTGTACGGTAAAATTCAATCTCCTCTTTTTTACTCCAGCTAAAGTTGTTAGTTAGCAAGGCGAGTAGGAGCGCAATCTGCAGGATACTAATCGCAATAACATTTATAAAAAAAAAAAATAAAAAAAATAATAATAATAATAATCGGTTGTAATCGGCGTCTTTTTTGGCCGATGCCGATTATTTTCAAAAAGGCTATAATCGGCCGATTAAATCGGCAGGCCGATAAATCGGTCGGGCCCTAATTGTTATAATAACATATGTATAAAACATGTATAACTTGTACACATAAGTTATAATAACAATAACCTTTATATCATATTACATACATAAGTTATAATAACTATAACAGTTCTATGATAATATATACATATGTAATTGTTATTAGAACCTATGAATATAACATGTATTGTTATGAACATAAATCATAATTGCAGTAACAATGAAGTATGTCATTGTTTATAACATGACCTATCTCTGGTATAATGTATGTATACAGCCTGTGTATCCAGTATTATATCCATAACGCCCCCCCCTCCCCCAGCAGGTGCGCATCCAGAGCCGCACCGAGTCGTCGCGCGGCTACGACTCCCACTCCAGCAGCACCCTGAGCAGCGAGGCCCCGGGGGCCGGCCGGCCCCTGCCCCCCCCCGTGGCCCTCAAGCCCACCTACGGGGCGCGGCCGGCCGAGGAGCCGGGGCGCGAGGAGGAGGACCCCGCCAGCCGCTCCTTCATGGGGAAGGTCAGCTCCCTCCCCGGGTTTTACCTGCTTCTGTATTTTATTGATGTTTTTATTCTATATTTTTTGCCTTCTTCTTTCCTGTCTGCTCTGTTTTAACTCAAGCAGATATCTTTGGAAATGCTTTTAGTTTTTTTATTATCATTATTTAGTACTTGTCTCTTGTATTTCTAGTATTGTATTTCTAGTTTTAAATATATTCGTATTTCTCTATTTTATACATTTTTTTACGACCTGATCGTAAGCATGACTTGCGCCAAGCGTACGTTTTGTTTTCTGTGATCTATCAGGCGTTTGATACCCCTTCTGTCTCTTCTTCCGTTTTCTTCTCTCTCTTCCTTCCGTCTTCTTCGGTTGCTTCTAATTCCCAAACATAGAAATACGGTGGACAGGTAAACGATCGGTTCGCATGTATTCAGTCCATCGTGTCCCTGTTCATCACAACCATCGTCTCGACTTCACCATCGTCATGGTGTTCGTACCAGCTGCATCCCATCAACTAATCAACCCGCCCTGTTGACTTTCATTTTGTCCAACAATGCCGTCTCATGTAATTGTTTATTCCACGGCCAGTCAAAATGTTTGCATTCATTTCAAATCACAACTAGAGTCTCATCATTGGTCTTAACTTATAGCAACCTTTCCTCAACTCTCATCAGCTGGCCATCGTTAGCTAAAATAACCCTCCTAGCTAACATTTGAAATCTGCGAAGGAAGTTGCTTAAATCCATGAAAATATTTGAATATGAGTGTGACAGGCTCACATGCTTTGTGAGCTTTCTTTGAGCTCGCAAAGCATGTTTGCGTGTACATGTGCAGTATCAATGTAGTTCTCCTTATAGTCTACACGTAGTTTACAGTATTTTGGCTGAACAGAATCCAACCAGACTTTGTTTTAACAGCTTTTCCGTTGCTTTTCTGTTCCCTATTCACTAGAGTAATTTTTTATTCATCGGGTCAGAACAGGAACACAACCTATAGTATGAGCCAAGAATTTTGACAGTTTTATAGACAGCATCGCCTATTAAATATGAATCCACACCCATCTAAATATTTTAGTGTCCATGGTACGATCCACTCCCAGATGCACCGTTATCGAAAAGATACACCCTGCGTTATCTTCTGAACAGTGCGTACCTGCTAGTGTGTTCTCCATTATGTGTACATCCTCCCTTCAACCTGTGAAAGTTGACTAACCCCAGAGTGTGTGTGTGTGTGTGTGTGTGTGTGTGTGTGTGTGTGTGTGTGTGTGTGTGTGTGTGTGTGTGTGTGTGTGTGTGTGTGTGTGTGTGTGTGTGTGTGTGTGTGTGTGAAGGTGAAGGCGTTCGAGAAGATGGACCATCTGGCCAGAGCCCAAAGGCTGCTGGAGCTGCAGGAGGCTGAGAACGCTCGGGTAAGTCAGGAGGAATATATACTGGGCCTGGGGGTTAAGATATACAGACGCCACTCAAGCACTGCTGGTAGACGAGTACAAGTACGTATACTGGCAGTCGGGCATAAATATAAATGAGAAGTAGAAGTAGTAAAGCTACACAACTACTTCAATCAAATACAAATACAGCATGTATCTTTTTGTGTGCTTTATTCTCGTTGTATTCTTAAGAAATCTGAAAGTTGGTTGTAGCATCGTTTCTCCGATAGCAAATCATCCCTGTTTATGCAAGAGCAAATGGTCCCTGTTTCTCGGGCGACATTCAGTGTGAGGAAGCAGGCTATCTAAACAGAGCGGACCAAGTAAACAATGCAATTGTCGCTGGTTAGCAACGCAGAGCCAGAAGGTTCTGCTGGCGGGCAGACCACCCGCTAAGGGTCCTCTGACCAGTCCACTAAGGGTTACAGCAGGCTAATGTCAAGCAGAGTACGTGTGTGTGTGTGTGTGTGTGTGTGTGTGTGTGTGTTTCGGTGTGTCCTGACTCCGCCCTCTGTGTGGTTCAGCTGGAGATCGCCCAGAAGCACCCTGACATCTACGCTGTGCCCATGAAGCCACCGAAGCCCAACGCCAACCGACCTCAGCCCATCGGGTAAGGTCAGACAAACACTCACGCATACACAGACCTGCACACACACACACCAGCACATACACACACACACACACACAACCAAACACAGACAGAAAGACACACATGCATAAAGACACACTAACACACACATACACAGACCAGCACACACACAATCTAACAAACACACACTCACTCTTACACAAACAAACACACATACACACACACAGAAACCACGCACACACACACCACCCCTCATGCACACTAGCACACACAAGAACAGACAAACTAACACCGACAAACACACCAGCATGCATGCATACTAACATGGACACACACACACTTATCCACCGACGCACGCACATTGATTGCTGCTTTACAATGATCAATCAGCGGTTGCGTGCTTGCTAGTCATGCTTCGTTGGATAACATGGAAGTCAATGTCAAAATATAAAATGTGTGTGTGTGTGTGTGTGTGTGCACAGCTCCAGCTCCAACCCGGAGCCCCAGTCGAGGGGGGGGCAGTACGACGAGGACGAGGAGGAGTACCGCCGGCAGCTGGCCGAGCAGACCAAGCGAGGGCACTACAACCCCCAGAAGTACAAGGACACGGAGCTGTAGGTCACATGACCCCGCGGTCACATGACGGCCTGCTGCAGCCAATGACATTGTCCAGTCCCCCCCCCCCCCCCCCCCCCCCCCGCCTCTCCCCCTCGCTCTCACGGACGCTTGCTTGTTTTTCTCGACACCGAAGCAAAGCAGACTCTGTCCGTTGCCTCGGTAACCGCACCACAACGGCCGTGTGTGTGTGTGTCCCTCGGTTTTAAAGGTTCAAATCCCGACGTCGACTTTTTACAAAGCAAAGTTTTACGATGTCATTTTTAGTGTTGCGTGTCGAGTGTGAGGTTGTGCACATGTGTATGTGCGTGACAAGCTACACACAGACACAGACACACACACACAAATAGCATTATAAAATGATATATTTTTAACACGTTTATTTTGGTAGTTCATCTTCTGCATTGTATTATTTCTAATTGTACCTTTATTCCCCCCTTTCATAAACTTTATATTGCAGTGTATATATTCTTTATACAGGTCTGTTCATAGGTTTTTGTTACGTTAGGATACAAAATGTGTTTATATCGTGTACCTGCCAGGTGAAGTCCCAGTTGGGATTCACTTGGTTCTCTGTAATTGCTCCCAGGGTGTCTCTGCTTCACCAGTGGACACTTGTAACCATAGTTTGAACCACTGGGAAACCCCCTAGAAGCTAATTTGACCAGCAGACACAGATCCACACCTACAGTGAACCAAGACTGCTGAATAAGGCTGAGACCCCCAACGAAAAACCCAAGAACAATTCCCTCTTTTCGCCCTTTGTTGTTTTAATTATATTCAATGTTCAATAGATATTTTGTTTTCGTTAAACCGTCTTTTAGATAGAAGTTGCGTGTATGTCTCTCGTCAGATTAGAAAGAAAAAAAATCTGTTTTTTTGTTTTTATAAAGAAAAGTGCCTTTCAGTGCTGACGTCAGCTCACCGAAAGTACTTTGACAGGATGCCAGGCCGACCCAATCATGGATGCACAAGATCTGGAAGAATTAAAGCATCCGGGAGGTGAACGCAAAGACTAACAGAAATGTTATGTATGTCATGTTCTGTATTCCTGTTAAACAGACATCGGTCCGATGCAATGATTTATACAGCCAGTTATATCTAAAGAGGATGCAGAGCTAGACTGGTTTCTGTGGTTATTTGAGCACCTACTGGCTGATCTACTGTTCCTTGTGTTTAGTCCCATGTACCCTTCTCTTTATTATCTGCTTACAACTGGAGACAATCACCTTTTTATGCATATATACAGTATATATATTATATATATGTGTGTAGCAGAGTACCATCAACACTTTTTGTACATGGGTATTTTGGGGGGAGATGTGACGACTATCATTGCATTGGGCTCACATGGGTTTATTTTGTTAATTATTTTATGAACGTGTACTCTGTCCCCCGACAGCTAAAGAAAATTGATTCTTGATATTGATCTCAAAATTCTGAAATTCAATAAATTAACGTTAGATTATTTTTTGCATTAAATGAGCTGTGAGATACAGTGTGTTGTGTGGTTCATTTTGGGGTTCCAGCCCTTCTGCAGGTTGGAAATCCAGATAGCGTTCCTGCAAATTCCCAGTCAGATGGTAAATATTAAGAGAAATTTGAAAAAAATCTAGGGTGGCCAGATGGAGCTATAATAAGCAATTTGAGCCATGAGGCCCTGACTGGTTCAATTTAATTAAATTGTATTAGTATAGCCCTTAATCACAGGTACTGTCTCAAAGGGCTTAACAGGCAATATATTTATGACATCCCCCTAACCCTAGCCCAAGATAAAACTCCCTTCCATTAGCAAGGAAGACATCTTGAGAAGGAACGCCGAGTGGGGCTTCCTCCTCCCAGGGATGTTCAGGAGTGCCATGGCTGTCGTTATCGACCGATACTAGAAGAAGCATGTTTGTGTGCGTTGTCATATTTTAACGGTCATACGTGGGTTTGAAACCCCCCAATCGCCGCTTAGGGCTACATCTTTATCATTCCCGTCGAAGATAACTGCTGATATGAGTGCGGTTGCAAGTTAAACGTCCACAGTGGCGGCCTTGGGGGAGTTTATTTTTTCACGTAATACAAAGGAGGACAACCACGCCTGGATTAATACATGTGTCGTTTACATCAATTCAGGCTATCCCTTTCTATCACCTTGTCTGTTAGCCGTCAGGATGAATGATATTGAAATGTGTTTAGCTCCAAACCCAGTACAGTGACTTTAGACCAACAACAGGACTCCCTCATTCATCATAACAACTTCCAGTATTCCCTAAGTATTATGTAGGGTTTCTTTTGCATGCGTTTTCCGTATATATATATATATATATATATATATATATAACCTCTCCAGTTATTTGTCTTTATGTTCTGGTCCAAGATGTGTAGGTCCATATTTGTAAGTACATTCAATTCATATAACCATTTAAGGTAAATGTAATCATAATCATTCTATTTTTCCAACTAAATATGCATAATAAAAATACACAACTTATCTTTGGTTATACATAAACCATATCACATAAACACTCCGCCTACCGTGAAATAATCTGTATTTACATGTTAAACATGACACATACTCATACAGATTAAGGCAAATCTGTGCTGTTGAGAACAGAATACTTGTGATATCAAACGAGATACGTAAAGTGATGTTTAAATAAAAAAAGATATGGTAAAATGGCTAATATCTTGGATGTTTTGTGGCTGAAGTGGAGCGAACGAGGAATCCCAGTGAGAGGTGTGGTCTGACGTAGGGGGTCAGAGGTCAGGTGTTCAGAGGCCAGGTGGGCAGAGGTCAGGGGTCGGAGGTCAGGTGGTAGGAGATCAGACGTCAGGTGGTCAGAAGTCAGGTGATGAGAGGTCAGATGTTCAGAGGTCAGATGGTCAGAGGTCAGGTGGTATAAGATCAGATGGTAGGATGTAGGGTCAGAGGGTAGGATGTAGGTTGGTAGGGGGTAGGATAGGGGTAGTCAGGCTCTCAGATGTAGACGGGCTGTTCTTGTGCGGTCAGTAAACGGTACATGGCAGCAGGCATTGTCTTCATGTGGATCTGCAGCAGAAAACACATCGGACGGACACAGGGGGTTAGAGTCATCAGATCCTTCGCAGTTTAAAACACATCTATTACAGCTATATCTAATGATGCACGTAGACACGTCATCAGTGATGGAACCTGGCCTCATCGGGTGGAAACATTGCCGTATCCACAAAACAAAAACAAAAATGAACAGTTCTAATTAAAACCCTGGCTTAATAATCCACACGTATTATTATTATGGACCAGCACATCATGTGCTGTGTGTTCTATGTGCTGATGTGCTGTGTGACCTATGTCTGCGTGCTAATGTACGACATGTCCTAGGTTCTTTGCATCCTATGTCCTGTGTTCTATGTGCGATGTGTCCTATGTTCTGTGTGCTAATGGGCTATGTTTCCTATGTTCTATGTGCTATGTTTCCTATGTTCCGTTTGCTAATGTTCGATACGTCCTATGTTCTATGTGCTTTATTTCCTATGCTCTGTGTGTAGCATGTGGGTACGTGGGCCCACCTCTCCCATGGCGTTGGACAGGATCTGGACAATCTTCTCGTGGGGTGTGGCCACCACACTCTGGCTGTTTATCTCGATGATGCGGTGGCCAACGCGGACCCCTCCCCTCTCAGCGATGCCCCCCGCATCAGACTACAGATCTGCACACATACATAATCACACACACACACACACACACACACACACACACACATACATAATCACACACACACACACACACACACACACACAGACACACACATATAAACAGTATTCCTTCCTCCACTAAACAACGGCTAAGAGATAACAGAAAAATGTGACAGAGCTGCAGTTAAAAAGAGTTGTTCAGGAGAGGACTATTCCGGCTTTCCTCAGTCTTTCATGGGAAGAATGCATTGTCAACCATTAATCGATAGAAAAAATGATGTCATAGTATAAAAACAAGATAATATCATTATCTAACATGAAACTTCAGCAATAAAACAAATTATGCGCTATGATCCACAACCTAACTCAATAATATACTAGGTAAAGACATTAGTCCATGCATAAAGTTACAATAACTAAATAATCAGCACAGTTTCTGTTTTGTTAAGGCTTTAGCTATAACTTCAATGTGAGATGTCGAAGCAAGATAGGAAAAGAATCTTGTCTCGAGGAAGAAGTTTGGGGAGTTTGAACACATGCATTACATTCTGTTTGAATGTTTATGCAGTATTTCATAATCCTGCCCTAGGCCCGTTGCTAGGTAACAGTGGAACACTTTTTTGAGGGTTTACATGGGAGTGTAATGCCTCCGTTCTACAACTTGTCCTTGTCTCAGTCTGCCCCCTTTTTGATTAATCAGTTCAGGTTTAACACATTTATACAGACGAGAACTAGCCTAAACTAATATAACCTTAGCCGCGTGTGTGCCTGCAGTCAGGAACACTAAAACATTGACGCAAATCATTTGAACTCAACGTTCAATGTCTGACTCAATGACTTTTGTCATTCTGTGAATGAAGGATGCAGCATTTCAACGTAATGTACCACAATCCCTCTAATACGCCTGTTGCCAACGGTAACAGCCAATCCCAAGGCAGTTCCATTTGCACATTGTTTCCTCAACAAGGATGCAGCGATATATAATGAAGGAAGCTTCATTATATCCATCCATGGGATACTTTAAAGGTGACATATTATACCACCAAGTGTGAGTGTGATCAGCCGTCACAAGCCCTCTGCGTCTTCTGACATCACAAGTGGGGCGTGTCCACCGAGATGTGTGCTGGATAGATCAGTCTGCCAGCCTACCCAGTGGACCGTAGCACACATTGCTCATCCATCGTCATACATCGAGGTTGGACACGCCACTTGTGATGTCAGAAGAGGCAGATCACACCTGGTGGTGTAATATGTCCCCTTTAATAGGATGCTAAAAGCTAAATGCGTCCGAGCCTCGCGGGGTGGGTGGGGTGGCTCTACAGCGGGTCTCTCACGATGCCGTTCTGCACACTGAAGCCCAGCTGGTAGCGCAGGTCGGGCCGACGGATCAGCACCATGGTGACGGGCGGGCACCGCACGATGTTCATCTTGATCCTGGACTGGGACTTCAGACCCTGGTGGGGGGGACAGGGGGACGGCAGGGTTAGGAAGACCGAGCGAGAGAGGGAGAGAGAGAGAGAGAGGAGAGAGAGAGAGAGAGAGAGAGAGAGAGAGAGAGAGAGAGAGAGAGAGAGAGGGAGAGAGGGGAGAGAGAGAGAGAGAGAGGGGAGAGAGAGAGGGAGAGAGGGAGAGAGAGAGGGGAGAGAGAGAGAGAGGGGAGAGGGGAGAGAGAGAGAGAGAGAGAGAGAGAGACGAGAGAGAGAGAGAGGGGGAGAGGGGAGAGAGAGAGAGAGAGAGAGAGAGAGAGAGAGAGAGAGAGAGAGAGAGAGAGGGGAGAGAGAGAGAGAGAGAGAGAGAGAGAGAGAGAGGGAGAGAGAGAGAGAGAGAGAGAGGGAGAGAGGGAGAGAGAGAGAGAGAGAGAGAGAGAGGAGAGAGAGAGAGAGAGAGAGAGAGAGGGGAGAGAGAGAGGAGAGAGAGAGAGAGGGGAGAGAGAGAGAGAGAGAGAGAGAGAGAGAGAGAGAGAGAGAGAGAGAGAGAGAGAGAGAGGGAGAGAGAGAGAAGGGCGCACAAAAAACAGAGAGAGAACTGAAATTTGAAAGAGAAAAACACTAAATTTGATATCAAAAGTACGATTTTTTCAACGAAATGTGAGTTGAAACCTGCCCTATGTCACTCTTCTGCTGAAGATATTGTCTTTATAAAACATATCAAACCAGAGTGTTTCCTTTGAATAAAATGTGCCTGTCATGAGTCAATCGATCAAGGGTATCGGATAGCACTGACGCCAATGTTCTGAAAGGTTACTGGGTTCAGGCCTCATCTGACAATGTCCTGTGAGCAGCCACTATAGTACCTGAAATCAAAGTCACCTTGGATTTGGTTCGTTTTGTTTTCCATGCTCGGGGTTTCATAGGGTTTCAACCATTTAATGAATAACCATATTTCAAGGTGAATTTGTAATAATATGCATAAATATTAAAATGTCCATTCCATTGTATTGCAGTTTAATCTCTTGTGTTTTGTATTGAACTCATTTAGAGTTCACCTCAACTCTGCATCAACTCCCTGACATCCCTCCTACGCACTTATTGTATGCTCTACGTCCGGGCACTTAACATACGCACCTATGTATGTCGTACATTCTGGCACTTAATGTACAAACGCATGTATGTCGTACGTTCTGGCACTTAATGTACACACTTATTGTATGTTGGACGTCCTGGCACTTAATGTACACACGTATGCATGTCGTACGTCCTGGCACAAAAAAAATCGTACTAGTTGCGTAGCATCTTACCCTAGCTATCTTTGTTGCATACGAGAAACGGGTTAACCCAGCGATTATTGGTGCATGGCAATTGTTTCAATAAACAGCCTTACTGCACCAACAGCAATATTGTTTCTCTTTCTTCTGACAAATGTACATATTGTAGGTCACTTTGGAAAAGCATCTGCTAAATGCCCTCAATTGAAATGTAAATGTATTGGAAAAGTATAATGTAAATAAAAATACTGTGTTTATATATGTTTTTTTCGGGAAAAAAACCAATGACTGAAACTGAGACTTCCGCCGTAGCCATCGGGGCTCGCACCCAGGCTGATAACAGCGAAGGGCGTCCCACCTTGATGATGCTCTGCAGGTGTTGAGGGGAAGCCCCACCAGACTCGTCCCGTTGATGGTCATGATCTGGTCCCCGATGTTTCAGCCGGCCCCGACTTCTCCGCCGGCCCCAGCGTGCATCATGCTGGCGATGATGACGGTTTGGGAGGATGGAGCCCCAGCCCGACTCCACGATCACCAGGCCAGCCATCTCGCCTTTTTTGCTTCTCGATGTAAACCTGGGGGGGGGGGGGGGGGGGGGGGGGGCAGTGGTCACGTATACCACTGAGTATGATGTCGTGTGTGATTTGGGTTATGGGTATATTGGTAGGAATGTATATGTTTGTATAATGATGAGTTGTTTTTACGATGTATACCTGGTCACTATGTGAATGAGAGAAAGACGTTTCTATGCCAGGACCTTATTAAGATACATCTGTTTATTGAAGGTAGCTTCTGTGTCTTTATGGACAGCAGCGTGAAGAGAGACAGGAAGGTGGAAGGTTCCAGAGGTTGGAATCTGGGCACTAAGAGGCGAATTCCTTAGTGCACGGTTTGTATCAGATTTCCCCCTGTTTGACTCTGGTCAGTAAAGCCTTTTTGATGGTTGTAACAATTGTTTGTCCATTTAGTCTCCATGACTTTGTCTATGGTTCTTAGTCGTTCTTTAGGATGTCCACGTTGTTTCTTTACGCTAGAGGACACGTTTTTGATCATGAGACTGCAATTGTCGTTTTGCAAGAGACTCTGTTGTTGGGGACCGGATCGGTTAAGTGTGTGGAAGGCAACGATTTTCGCCAACACAGCTCACCACACACATAACGACCAAAAACAGTAAATTGTATCTCATCCATCGTCAGGGGTGTGTCTTGAGATTCTTTTAACATAAAAGCATGATGTGTACCAGGCTTTAGCCTGCTCATAATCAGGGATGTGAGCGACCCCTGATGTTTGTCCTACTGAGAGCACCTCTGTGTAAAGGGTCTGTTCCCAGGCTCGACCTCTGACAGTGTACCTCCCCCTGGTGGCAGACTCACGTCTTTGCAGTTCTCTGACTGGAGAAGTGGATGAGGTCGTCGTTGTACATGTCCTGAGTGTTGAGCAGGTCGCTGTACTCCCTCTGGCTCAGGACCTCCGGGTCGATGCCGTTGGCGCGAAGGAACTCCTGGTAGGCTACGCTGAAGGACTGGCCCGATGGACTGGGCTATGAGCTGGGCTGGTGGAGAGGTGGAAGAGAGACATAGAGAGAGAGAGAGAGAGAGAGAGAGAGAGAGAGAGAGCGAGAGAAAGAGAGAGAGAGAGAGAGAGAGAGAGAGAGAGAGAGAGAGAGGAAGAGAGAGAGAGAGAGAGAGAGAGAGAGAGAGAGAGAGAGAGAGAGAGAGAGAGAGAGAGAGCACCACATTCTTTATGCAAAGGGATAACTTTGAAAAGCACTTTTGTTTCTTTTAAAGCATTAATGACTTGGCACAGAGACGCCTGAGCACAGATGTTACTCCAGTGAAGACACTAAAATCATGCAAACAAACAACACGCACAATCTAAAATCTAATGCACACCTGATAACCCTCAATATAATATATGAATTAGAAGTAGAGTACAGATTAGTGTTATCCATCACTTTTAACCTGTTACAAAACAACAACAACAACAACAACAACAACAACAACAACAACAACAACCACCACGGATTGCTGACGTACGTCCTCGGACTCGAACACGTGGCAGATCATGCGGTAGAGGCGGGCGGTCGTCCCCGGACAGGGTCTCCTGCTCGCCGCTGGGTTCCAGGGGCTCCTGCGTGGCGCTCGGGACCGCACCATCTTGCCCCGCGCCATCAGCACCACCATGTTGCCCGATGTCGGCGATGTAGGAGATGGTCCGGAGCGGCAGGTCCATCATGGCCTCCTGGCGGGGGGGGAGGGGGGGGGGGGGGGGGGACACACACACTTCTTATAGACCCCACAGAGGGCTAATGGTCGCCTTTCACTGCTAACTACTACCCACAGTCACATGTCCGCCTGTGACTGTCCTCCGCGCAGTGATACTGAAGGGTCGTTAGCAGGAGAGCTGGCAGCCATACAATAACCAAGACTGAGAGCACTTCTTTACAAAGGCGTGGTTGTCCTTCAATTATCTTTACAGCTGATACAATTTTGAGATGAGTCAATATATGCGGACTGGCAGGTTCAATGTTGATTTATTATAACTGACTTCAGGTGGCTATTGGTTACTTCAGGTTGCTATTGGATACTTCAGGTTGCTATTGTTTGCTTCAGGTTGCTAATGGTTACATCAGGTTGCTATTGGTTACTTCACGATGGTGTTGGTTACATCAGGCTGCTATTGGTTGCTCCAGCTTGCTATTGGTGACCTCAGGTCACTGTCGGTGACTTGGGGCTTCGGTCGTTGACTCCAGGTCGCTCTTGGTTACCTGAGTGTCTGCGTTGAGAACCTTGATCCTCTGCGTGGACATGAAGAGGTCCACCTCGCCAGCAGAGGGCGTCTCTGCTTCTGTACTCTGCAGGATCACAAGACAAACAGGAAGTGAAGCGTTTGACAACAATACCTATTTCAATGCCCCCACGTCTCTTGTCTTACTTCAGCATGACCTCCACGCTGAATACACTATAAGGGGCATATGTACGTCACTACATCCATTCTCTTGAACAAGGGTATATTAAACAGAGGATAGAGAGGTGCAGTATGGGCTGGGACATCTTGCTAGAGGGTTCCAACCAGTTAAGCACTAGGTACTGGGGATTGAAGGCAGAACGTGGGAAGTAAACACCCCAGTCATCTAACTTCACCCTACAATGTCATCGTGATTCATTTTGACCTCATCAGAGAGGGTACCCGTCGTCATGGCAATGTTAAAAGGCACCAGTGCTTCCAGTAGAGAGGACTGGTGCTTAGGTCACATCATGGAGACGATGTTTGGATGGACCAGCCGATCAGACATCAAACACAGAATTTCTGGATGCGAGTTTCCTTACATCGAATTCAGCATAGTTACAATTATGAGTGCACTTACTGAAAGCAATTTTATTTGTGGAAGGCAATGAGTTAAATTAGGAATATGATTAATAATATAGTATGGTTTTTCCTTTGTCACACATTGTCCTTCTTCACCTGCTCCATTGTACAGATGATTCCACCTCCCTCGGTCATACATTATGCATATACTCATGACATCTAACCCTATTGCATGAGAAGCTATTTCCTTTTTTATTTTCCTTTTGTCCTTCTACCTTAAATCGGTGGTTCTTCCGTCCACACCGCTAACTAAACCCGCTGAAACCTCCCCCCGACCCCTTGAACTTCTCATCTTCAGTGGAGCTTCTAAAGCGTGAAGCAAACCGGGTCCTACATGACAATCAGGAGATGTGCATAATAAATGTTCCATAAATTATCCACACAAAGGGGCCTCTGACATATGGAAGACCCGCGACACGCCATGAATTATGGATGTGAGATGCAGAGATGAATTCTAATCAAATCATTAAAATCAAAGACATAAACCAACAACGGAGGTTGCAAAGGCTTTTGTCTGCGCACTTAAAACACATCCTCTTCTTTGAGAAGACTTTTAAAAGAGCCATGAAACAAAAGTTTCGAGGGATCTCATTTAACGCACGATGAAATACTTAGTACTTGGAAAATATGGTCCTCTGAATACGAAATACACCAGTGGCTCCCGTGGTGATGAATGAAATGACATCCCAGCTATGCAGGAGAGGAAGCTCAAGCTGTTATAACCAGTGTATGAGAGACCGCAGGCTGGAGTACCACACCAAAACACAAAGGACACTTGCACACGTTGTCACATCAACACAGAAGTCTGCAGACACACCAGCCCTGTTCTCCGGGAACTAGGGATGCTACGAGACACAGATGACAGAAGAGACGGAGACAGAGAAAAGGGTCTTACCTTCTTCCTGTTCTTTGCCTGCTTTTGAGCAGCCTTCAGTGACCAGAGAGCAGAAACCAAAACAAAGAGCAGAGAACAGAAAAGCAGAGGGACAAAGAATGAAAGCCGGTAAAAGCAAAGGAGTAAAAGAGCAAAAAAGAGAGAGACCGAGAGAGAGAGAGAGAGAGAGAGAGAGACCGAGAGAGAGAGAGAGAGAGAGAGAGACCGAGAGAGAGAGAGAGAGACAGAGAGAGAGAGAGCGAGAGAGAGAGAGAGAGATACACATTCAAAAACACACACACACACACACACACACACACACACACACACACACACACACACACATACACACTTACACACGCACAGAAAGGGGAATAAATGCAGAGTGAAAAAGCAACAGAAAAGAGAGCGCGGTACACTCAACCCAACTCTTAAAGAACAGGAAGCAGGGTGTGAGACGCACGGCTTATTCACTCTCCATCCCACATGTCATTGCGCTAACCAGAGACCAGGGCTGTGGGTGCGTCGTGTGTGTGTGTGTTAGTGTGTGTGTGTGTGTGAATACATGTCCCCGACATTTTGACCGTCCATCACGTCTGCCGTCATCGGGCCCCTGCAGACACCACACCTCGCGGAAGCTCGGAAACTTTCCCCCCTTCGACACAAACTCTGCTCCTTCGTCACGACCCTTCCCCTCGATCGGATCGACAGCACGGGCCCGCGGCGTGCCTGATTGACAGGTGACACGTCGGTCTCAGAGCCAGCCCTGCTGTGCCGGCTGACATCCACAGGATAGAACAGGCTGTCCAGAGCTCCAGTGATGCAGTCGTGTGTATATATAGTTATATAGAGCCAGACACTGGCGCCCTGCGGCAGTCGATGAACTATCATAACACGAGCAGAGCTCCGGCATATCACCACTTCCCTGCTCACAATGGACACTTTAGTGTGTTAGCGTTCCCTCATGTATGCCGACGCATATCTGGAACTTTTACAACATACAGACCAATATGTATCCGCTTTCTTGATTGGGTTGAGTCGGGTTTCCATGACAACGCAGGAGCCATGCAAACGATTGTGTGCGCGGCAAAGATGTGTGAGGGCGTGTGTGTGTGTGTGTGTGTGTGTGTGTGTGTGTGTGTGTGTGTGTGTGTGTGTGTGTGTGTGTGTGTGTGGTGTGTGTGTGTGTGTGTGTGTGTGTGTGTGTGTGTGTGTGTGTCTGTGTGTGCCTGACCTACTCATGTGGGGTGCATTCAAACGATTCTAGCAGTAGAATTCCTTCAGCAGTAATTGGTCTGGCATTGCCACAGTTTTGTATGTAAAATAAGGATTCTCAATAACTTGAATAAGGTTCCCCTAGTAACAGCTAAATCTTGCAATTCCAGAAATATAGTCACAGTTCAAACATGATTAAATGCTTACATACATGCATGCATGCATGCATGCATACATACATACATACATACATACATACATACATACATACATACATACATACATACATACATACATACATACATACATACATACATACATGCATACATACATATGAATAAATACGCACATACATTTGAATACATCGATACATACTCCATATATACTACATACATGCATTGCATACATGCATACATACATATGAATACATTCATACGTATACATACACACATACATGGCCTTTATGTGTATGTACACTTAAATGTCAACACCGATTTCAAGGAATGTCTGTTTAGCAACCATTATTCAATGGGTTTTGTGTAAAATGCCCTACTAATGGTCCGTAGAGGTACTATATTAGGCTCTCTTTGTCTCAATAGTGTTTCGGCTTCAACTGTGACCATTCTGCTGGACACAGCATTTGAAGTTAAGAGTCTTCCCGTCCCTTCCCAGACAGACTGACTGACGCACAGGTCTGACGTACGCCCACGCACACACCATGAGTCAGACACATCCCTTATTGCTGCGTGACATCACTCTGACATTTCAAAATCAATGTTTCTTTTATAGAAATGTCAATTTCACCTGGAAATGTTCCATTGTGTGCTTTTCGTTTTGCTTAGGGGGGAGGATGACAGGACATTGAAAAGGATGAAAGGACCTTAAAAGTAGAGATGTAACTATGAGTCGACTTATCAACACGACGTCCGAAATCTATTGATAATAATATCACCGGACTGAGGCTCTCTGGTGTAAGTTTCTCTTCTCCTAAAACCTTTAGTCTGACCATATGACTAATCAACAGAAATATTTTCTTCGGCTTCCTGATGTATGATATGTTCAATCGGCAGGATCACACGATGTACTCCTGTGCATTATATTTAGCGTAGGGTGGTAAAACCGATCGAAAATAGTTCCACTGTGTTTCAAATGACTCATCCCTGTATCCCCGGCGTGTGTGTTAGAGCTCTGCCGCGCTCAGCTAAAGGAAAGTGAGAGGAATGTGATTGAGGTGTTGGCGCGACGTGTCTCTGCTTATCCTTGTCCTTTGCAAAACCAACAAGAATTTGGACATTCATGTGCAATGATCTAAGTGTTGATCAAGGCTACGAATATAGAACCAAGAAACGAGCAGAGAGGCAGATTGGATTTTTTTAAAGAAGCTTTCTGAATAGCTTTTTCATCCAATGGCTGTCTGCACTGAATGCCCACTTTGTCCCGACTCACAAAGCCAAGCGCATTCACGTTCATTAAATATTAAAACCGCCAAACGTTACGACTACCATGCAAAAGACCACCATCACGGATCAGTTTGATTGACTTCCTGCCAACGCAGCCCAAAAGGACCATCTCTTTCTCGCGACAGGCGCCCCTTTAAAGTGACTTTCTCAAGGGTCAATCAAAGTGTCCTCAGCCTTCTCTGGTGGCCTAGTCAGACAATACACAGGGACTTAACACTCTTACTTTACAGTAGTTCTTCAGACGCATGTGCCTCCCCAGACAGGGAAGAACCATTGTGTGTGGCTTCACATCGTCTGTCTGAAGAGACTGGTGACACGGTCCTGAGGTCCGTTGCACTACATTTCCCAGAATGCTACTGTTGGCATGTCAAAACGCTCATTGTCACGGTTATTTAAAACAGAGAGAATTCTATCAACACATGATTCTACCAGTGGAGATAATGCTGACCATAGAAAGAGCCATAAAGACTTTAAGACGTGATTAGAATTTGTGTGCTACATTATTGGGCATAAATTCCATGTCTATGGATAAGAAATTAGGTTATATTGATTCGTGTGAGAAAAAAACCTGTCCCCTGTCCTCCTGCTTCAACCCCACGTCTCGAAATAGAGCGATAGATCCACACTGCAGCAAACAACAGACCAGTTCAATGGTATAATGCTGCTGCCTTGCTCATGAGCACTAACTCATGAACCACATGAATCAAATCCCACACAGAACAGCCCTTTGTCTTTGAACATCACAGTGCACACACTGATTTAGGGATATTACACATTCACTCATTACTCATACCAATGCAATAACAAACGTAAACGTGAAGTTAATTGAAATGCTGGATTCATCGTCAATGGCTGATAAGGAAGGGCTGTGAGAAGGTTGTTTCAAGAAACTGGTACAATGTAAACCTTCCCAAATCAGGATTACCGGCCTGAAATTGTTCAATAAATGTTGGTTATGGAAAAGACGATTACAATAAAACATATCTCAAAAAAATTACATACATTTTATACGTAAAAACGTATGAATAATTCCCCCCACCCCTCCCCCCGATGAGTGTTGTGCTATTATATGTATATAAATTAAGTTTTTTTTTGTTATTCAATTTTTTTTGTATGTTAGCCTGTGAGAACCCGATATAGTGTGTTGGAGACTGTATTAAAAGAAGGAGACGTGAGTGACTCCTGCGCTCACCCTGACTCGGTGCATGGCCTCCTGGGCCTGCTGCATGCGCGCGCTCTTGCTGGGCGTGCGCTCAGACAGCAGGTGGGTGGAGCCTAAGTAGCTGGCAGCAAAGATGATGCCGTCAATCAGGTCCTCTGGGTCACATGGTCCTGGGACTGGAGCAGAGGGCGGGGGAAGGATGCACCCGGGTCAGATAGGGACTGAAGTGTGTCCAGTATGTCCGAAACATACACTTACGGACACAACCGATATGTGTGTGCGTAACATACACCACACACACGCACACTCACAAACACACTCACATGCATACACACACACACACACACACACACACACACACAGAAACACACACACACACACACACACACACACACGCACACACACACACACACACACACACACACACACACACAGACTGAAACACACACACACACACACACACACACACACACACACTGAAACACACACACACACACACACACACACACACACACACACACGCACACACACGCACACACACACACACACACACACACACACACAGACTGAAACGCACATGCACACACACACACCCTCAAACAAACAAACTCACACAGTGTTGTGCACACATTTTATAGTGAACTCTGCTTATAACACCACACACCATTGTGAGAAAACAGCAAAATACACTTTCCCATCTTGCATCCCTTCACATAAAATAAACATTTTAGGAAGAGAATTGCCAGAAACTCACCTTCCACAAATGTTGGAAAAGAGTGCAGTGGTCTGCGCATCTAGAAATCAAACAAATAGAAGACTGTGAATAACCAGGAATCACAAGAGCATATAGAAAAAACACAAAAACATTGTCCCACAGTAAAATTGACAACGGACAAAAAAAGCGTATTTTCTAAGAAAAAGACTTTATTTCGGTAACGATATATTTATGTAAATGCAGAAGCGAAACCTGCCCGATAGCAGAAACTAAAGAAACGATAGGGGCTGTTCACAAACCACATTAAGGCACCAGGATATAAAAAGCGACTTTTCACCTTCAGAGCCAATTCCCCGTGCCAAGAATAGTGTGCCAAAACCAGAACAAACAGAACGTACTTTACATTCAACCTCTTGAACGTGACTCAAACGTTCCCCCCGTTTAAAGACTCAAGATATCCTATTTGCACGGCCCGCTTACACACTGATGAATGAAATCCCATTTGTCCCACCTTTTCCACTGCGCTAATCCGTTGGAAATAATCACACGCCAAACATAAACAAATGCAAACGCACTACGCATCTCAAACCCCACTTCATGTTGTCTGTAACACCTCTGAATACAGGTTAGACACCCACCCAACATGCAAACATCCGCCTCATAAACTCCTCTATGGGACGAGACTCAGCAGCGAATCACAGAGCCCGCTCACCTCCTGCACCGAGGGATGCTGGGCCAGACTGGGGGACGGGGGCTGGCCTGCTGGCGGCTGATTGGCCGGCGCCGGCCTCTGCTGCTGATTGGGTAGAACGGGTGGCGGGTAGGGCTGCGGCTGGACGTAGGGCTGGGTCTGCCGGGCTCCCTCGCGATCCCTCAGCTGGGGCGGCTGGGCCAGGCTCTGAGGGTGGTGTTGGTGGTAGTGCTGCTGCTGCTGCTGCTGCTGCTGCTGCTGCTGCTGCTGCTGCTGCTGGTGGTGGTGGTGGTGGTGGTGGGACCCCCTGGAGGACTCGGGCCCCACGGGGCTGCCCGGGTCCCGCAGCACCGCCGAGCCGTAGTGGTCGGGAGACTCCGACATGGACTGGAAGAGAGAGAGAGAGAGAGAGAGAGAGAGAGAGAGAGAGAGAGAGAGAGAGAGAGAGAGAGAGAGAGAGAGAGAGAGAGAGAGGATTAGTATGGGGTTGTGTTTGGTTAGCATCACGTCTCATTATGATCTGTTTTTCTGTTTGCTCTTCCACTGTTCACGTTGGTTTATTATGACAACTCATGTTTCGCTTTGGTGAAACAAATGATCAATTTTGACACGCCAATGAAGCACCTTGAAATTGAATTTGACGTAGAGAGAGAGCAAGAGAGAGAGAGAGAGAGCAAGAGAGAGAGAGAGCAAGAGAGAGAGAGAGAGAGAGAGAGAGAGAGAGAGAGAGAGAGAGAGAGAGAGCAAGAGAGAGAGAGAGCAAGAGAGAGAGAGAGAGAGAGAGAGAGAGAGAGAGAGAGAGAGAGAGAGAGAGAGAGAGAGAGAGAGAGAGAGAGGGAGAGGGAGAGGGAGAGAGACAGACAGACAGACAGAGAGAGAGAGAGAGAGAGAGAGAGATTAAGCGAGTGAGCGAGCGAGAGAGAGAGAGAGAGAACGAGAGAGACAGACAGACAGACAGACAGACAGACAGACAGACAGACAGACAGACAGACAGACAGACAGACAGACAGACAGACAGACAGAGAGAGAGAGAGAGAGAAAGACAGAGAGAGACAGAGATGAAAGAGAAGGAGCAGCAGCAGAAACCGAACTGGTGCACTAGAGGAGGCGGTCGTAATAGTAAACAGTCTCAGCAATAAAGATGAGGAGTACCAACATCCATCCAGCGGACAATATGCCGCAACACAGCGAGAGCACACCTTCAAAGCTACCGCCCTCGGCCCTGGCAACAGCCGAAGAGGCACACGGGTCGTAAATCTGCGTAAACGCTTCTCTCCCCGGCGCTTTACAACCGCCTCGTCGCAGCAACGCTGACACCGACCGCTGAGACGATCATCGGCCCCATCAGCGCAAAAACCGCCACAGCAACAAAGTATCGGCAAAACCACCTCGTTCTAGACCGACAAGGGGGCGGAGCGTACTCACCCCGCCGTGACAGCCCCCGGTCGTCTGGTAGCCCTCCTCCGTGGGGCTGACGTCCTGCCTCATCACCCAGATGGGCTCCACGGGCTGGTCCGGCGTGTAGGGGGACCTCACCGTCTTGGTCTTGACCTCCTCTATGGCCTCCTTGATGTCTTTGATGGCCATGCTGATGGCGTCCCCGGATCCCTTCCCGGGGTCTTCTCCCGGCCCGGCCGGCTCGTTGGACCGGGCGGCGTCCCCTTGGCAGGCCGGCGCCGTGACGGCCGCGCCCCCGTCCTGGGCTGCGTCCTCCCCCCCCCCCCGGGGCGGCCCGTGCTCCGCTGCCGCGCTCCGGGAGCTGAGGCTGCCGTCGGTGCTGTCGCCCTCGCCGTCGGACTGGCCGTCGTAGTGGTGCAGCCGGGAGCCCACCGAGCGGCTCTGGCAGGCGTGGCTCTGGAAGGAGCCGAGGTCTCTGGAGGGCCGGGGCTGGGGGCTGCCCCGGCCGGAGGGGGAGGCCGCGTCGCCCTTCTGCACGTCCTCCGGGCCGCCGCGGCGCTCCGAGGAAGGACTCTCTCGGCAGGACTCCTCTTCGTCCTCGTCCCAGGACTCGCGCCTCCCGCCCCGCCCCCGGTGGGGCTCCCGGCCCAGCTCGGGGTACGGGGTGACGAGGGCCTCGGGGAAGGAGTCCGGGTAGGACTTGGTGTAGGGCTCCGGGTGGGTCTCGCTGAGCGGCTGGGGACAGGACCTGGAGTGGGACTCGGAGTAAAAGTCTGCGTACGTCTTGGGGTAGGCGTAGGACACGGAGTGGACCGAGCCGTCCTCGTCGGGGTCCGGAAGAGGGTCCTGGTCGGGGCTGCCGGGGCTCAGGCCGGCGTCCTCGTCGTACCGGTCCCGGTGGGGGAAGGGGGAGGCCCCCGGGGAGGAGGGAGGCGTGGGGGAGTGCAGCGGCGGGGGGCTGTGGAGGTGGCCCTCCATGCTCAGCGAGGCGGCGCTCTCCGTGTCGGAGCAGAGGTCGTTGGCCTCCGACTCCGGGGCGAGGCTCTCCTCTGCGCCGCCGCCGCCGCGTCGCACTCCCTCGTCTTCCTCCTCCCGCTCCTCCTCTTCCAGCGCCCGTTCCCCGCGCTGGTCCTCCCTCCAGTCCTCAAAGGCCTGGGTGTGGTCGTGGACGTAACCGTGGCGACCCGCCACAGCCGCTACAGCCGCCGCGCGGCCGTCTCCGTTGACCCCCTCCTGCCCGTCTGTTCCCTCCGCCTCCTCCGCCTCTTCCCCTTCCTCCCCTTCCTCCCC
Organism: Gadus macrocephalus; assembly: GCF_031168955.1. Classification (NCBI taxonomy): domain Eukaryota; kingdom Metazoa; phylum Chordata; class Actinopteri; order Gadiformes; family Gadidae; genus Gadus; species Gadus macrocephalus. The sequence goes on from NC_082385.1 coordinate 10,467,376, forward strand.
CCCTGGCTGCCCCTCACCCGCGTCTTCCTCCACGACGGGGGAGTCGGCGCGTGGGCGGGGGAGGGGGTCTTCCCGGGCGGGGGGCTCGGACCCGGCCTGCGTCGGGGGGGCCTGATCGGGACCCTCCCCGTGCTGCGAGGCCCGCTGAGCCGGACCCGACGGGCCCTCGCTCTGGGGCCCGTGCGGGGGGGGGGGGCCGCTGCTGGGGCGTGGCCTCGCCGCCGGGCGGCCTCTGCCTGTGGGCCCTCAGCCGGGGGTTGGGGTCGCCCATGCGCCGGTAGCGGGAGACGCCCGGGCGGGGGTGCGACACGGGCTGCGGCTCGGCGTCCGGGACCATCCCCTCGGCGGGACGGCCCTGGCCGTGGGCCGGCCCCGTGCCGGACGCGGGCCGCCGGCGCTGCCGCGGGGGCCCGCGGGCCGACGGGGCCGGGTGGTGTTGGGGGGGGTGGTGGTGTTGGTGGTGGTGGTGGTGGTGGTGGGGGTGACCCGGTTCTCCGTCCGGGCTCTGCGTCTGACAGGGCCTCCAGGACCGGCGCTCCGCTGAGGCGCCGTTGGGCTGCCGGCTCCGGGGGGGGCCCGGGTCTGTGCTGCTGGGCTCGTCGGCGTCGGCGTCTCCGAGGCCCTCCGCCTGGTGCTTGTGGCTCATGACTGGTGTGTGATCCGTGTGTGTGTGTGTGTGTGTGTGTGTGTGTGTGTGTGTGTGGCTCTCAGAACATGTTCCTCCTCCTCCTCCTTCTTCGAAAGAACGCCACTCTTGACAGCTGCCTGAAAGAGCCGGCAGACAGAGACACAATGGCTTCTGTCACACCACATACGTCGCACGCCGTGTAATCAGACAGGGCGCCGATGGAGGGTGAAACAATAAATGGAATATTATTGGTTACAGAGGACAGCTTGTTATAACAGCAAGATGTTAGCAAACTTGTCTGAAGGACAGATGTCTAAGATGATTCTATGTTAAGCCAATGAATGTGGCAAACGATTGTGTGGCTGTGTGTGTGCGCAACTGCGCAAACGTCTTTGGGTACGTACGTGTGCGTGGGTGGTTATGTCTGTGCCTGCATGTGTGTTTGTGTGTGTGCCTGCATTTGCGTCTGCATGCATGCGTGCACGTATGTGTGTGTGTGGTGTGTTTGTGTGTGCGTGCGTGCGTGTGTGGGGTGTGTGTGTGTGCGTGCGTGTGTTTGCGTTTGTGCCTGTGCATGCATGTGCGTGTTTGTGTGTGTGTGCCTGTGCGTGTGCCCGAATATGTTGCGTGTATGTGTGTGTGTGGGCTTGTGCATGCATGCGTTTTTTGTGTTTAAATAAAAACATGCTGGTCTAAATCCAGTGGATTGCCTCCGTGTGATTTAATCTGAACCACTTTCCCCCCCCGTTGCCAACGCTCCCTCCAGGGGCAGGCAGATGGCCCGACCGGGAGGAGAGAGTCAACAGAATCAGGGGAAGAAAACGAGGGGGAGAAGAACATCCTCGACGAGAGACGAAGAGACGCGGCTTAACAGACAAATCTGATCAGGGGCGGGCTGAGGCAGATGGACGTGTTATTGATCTGAATATGAAGGGGCTTCTAAAGGGATAAGAACACTGGTCCTTACAGCACTGCTGCAGGAAGATGCAATATATGTTATTAGGGGTTAAAGGATGCTATAATTAAAAGCATTAGGGAAATCATGAAGTGGTCTTCAGGTTCATCAAATAATGAAGTGTGGTGATAGAGTCCCCATCGGAGGGCAATGTCCTTTCTTTTCATGCAAGGCAGTTTGGTCTGTTTGTGGAAGACAAGTGTTATCGTGAATAAAGTTTAATGAAATCGATTTTATCATCTCGTTCCGTACATTTTGAACAATCCCAAATGATCTCAATCACCCTCCTTGAGTCTGACGGGATTCTTCACCAAGAGCAGAAAGAGACGTATATATTATACACCCTCTTATCGACGTGATGCCCTCGATGTCAAACGCAGAGAGCGGTCTAAGTACGCATGCTATCCTGTTGCCACATTATAAGACCGCACCGTTTAAAGCGATGTAGTCAAGCCCTCCTCCTCCCCCACGGAGCACTGAAAACATCTCTGGCGCCATGGTGATCGCCTTCAGCGCGACATAAGACGCCTTCAACGACGCCTTCAGAACCCGAACCCGCGTCCGCCCATCAGCACAGCCTCGCGGCATACTTTCCCTCAGATATCATCTCGGTTCAGCGTGCAAGTGCAGACATTTTGTTTGACTCGAAGACGAACTAAGGCAAGACTGAGTGCAGAACACGAGAGGCGCCCGTGGGACATTCAGAGTAGCGGGGGCCTCATTTGAAGCCCAAAGCGGAATACATTTCAGGGGGCCCGCGGCCGAGCTGGCTGTGTGCTGCTACACACACTGGACGCAGGTGTGCTACACAGACACGTAGACACACACACGCACACGCACACGCACACAGACACACACACACACACACACACACACACACACAGACAGACAAGACGGTAGTGTGTGTAATAGTGCCCCCCCCCCCCCCCCCCCCCCCCCCTCCTGGAGGGCCTGGGGTTGAACGGGTCACAGATGGGCTGGCACTACTGGGTCCATTACCAGTCTGCCCAGTCCTGCGGAGATGCAGTGAGTGGGTGGGTGAGGTGGGGGCTGGCGGGGTGTGGGGTGGGGGATGGCGTGGTGTGGTAGTGGTGGCAGAGGTGGTGGTTGGAGTGGTACAGCCTACTCGTCGTCACACCTACACACACGCACACCGAGTACCATAAATACGTTTATGGAGGTCAGAATAGAAAAAGATATATGAAAAATAGGCTATGCGTTAGGCCTACACACACACAGACCCCAACTGAGACAAGCATGGTCGTTGTTTGATTAAATCGATATATGCTTTAAGTCATATGATTTAGCCTACATCGTTGACATGTCACGTCTACCAATAAGAACTATTTTACGCATCTACCATTGCGCTGGCAAATGTTTTTATTCTAGTGGCTCGTTGGTGATGGAGGACATTTTATTGCCATTTACCACCGGCCTGTCAGCTCTCCGTTACAGGCGACTGGTTCACCGTACAAGTGACACGTTGACGATGAAAAAATACAACAGGACACGTTAAGACGCTCTCTCTACGGTACTAGTACCGGCTGCTCCAATTAACGACGGATCAATCACGGACGTATCGTGCAAAATAAAGGCGTTACGATCGACTACATCCCGACCAGCGATCCTACCACGGGATAGACGCAACCCTAAAACTAACGGGTTGTAGGCCGGTACACCGGCTGGCCTACTTTTGCATTTGCCCTATAAATATATAAGTGTGATGTGATATTTGCCCCCCGGTTCCCAACGCAGCAATCCGCCTCACTGCCTGCCTTGCTCTCTCCGAATCCGGCATGATTTATATCTGCAGGTGTAGCAGCCCCTAGTTCCGCCAGCACGGGACACGACCCACCTTGCGGGCTGCTATCAACCGCTCCGAGGGGGGATTCTGCACCCGTCCCGTTTCATCCCGCACGTCTCACTTCATCATAATTAAAAGGACTGAGTTGTCGACCGCCTCGCCTCACCTACCTGCACTGTGTCACTGTGAAGGGGTGGGCCGGGCCGCTCTGCCCATCTCCATCTCCATCGCTGCCAGTCCTCGTCTCTCGCGCACAACTTGCTGCTCGCTGCTCGGATTAACTCGGCCCCGCCCTCCGAGCCGTGACGTCAGAGCGGATTACCGACGCACAAAGCGCCTTTACAAAAGAGACGCCGGTGCAACACGACAAAAAACCGTGTTACGGTGCACCGGAGCGCGGCGCCGTTCCCTTCCCGTTTCCCGTTAGTTTAATCGTCGTCTCCTGGTCGTCATGTGTTCAGGCCGTGTATCATACAATTTATCCCCCTGTTTTTACCAAGCCGCCCTGACGGTAACTGATCCGGTGTTGTTGGGCCCTACACAACACGCTGTGCTCCATAATTCCCCTTGGAACACTTTCTCACCTTAGTCACGTGCCGCCGTATTCCCCCCAGATCAGGCGTTACCGTGACAACGTGAGGCAGGCGGCGGCGCAAGCAGTCAGGCACGCGGGGTAACTATGGTGTCCAGTCGGTTGATTGATGGTCTACTTCATGTCGTTTATAACGGGTCAACACCAGAGTCGTAGACGGGTTGGAATCGTACAGCCTACAGACTTGACCCAGATTAGTCGAGAATAGTAAACATAGGCTTACGAGGCCAACTTTCACCCCAGCCACCCTAGAAAATCACATAGGCAACTCACATTTTAATCTTCCCTTATCGTTTAGCTTCCCCATTCTACTTGTATTTCTAACGCAAGGCATCAATTATTACTGACTATGTCTGCATATATCGAGGCCTCCTACCACTGGGGGGCCAGAAAGCCCCAGAGAGTAGGTAGGTCGACGGCAGTGCGTGTGCACTCAGTTATTCAGCAGCAAGTCTATACACTGCAAGCAAGTGAACATGTACGAAACCCAGGGACGGAATGAAAGCTAATGAATGTTTTATCGCGACCATTAAGCCATTATCTCTTGTCACGCCAATCTCAAGTCGGGCCCTCAATTCTGCCCCCCCACAGCAGCAGCGCCCGCAATACATTGCTCGACTCGAAGCCCCCTGTTCAGAATCTATCACCTCAGCGCGGTGGGTCCTGATTGACCTGCAGAGGGCGCTGTTCTACCACTGCTCGCACCGAGGATAAGCGCGATGTTGCTTTTTGGTGTGTTTGTGCAGCCTACTTTGCTATATTGTAATTAGCCCATTTGACAAGTGAGGCATAAAATAATGTAGCCTTCATATTCTCAATACTGGATGGGCATCTAACACAAGAGGACTTGACTCTGACTGGACCGCGACCTACCCCAGGGAAGGGTGTTTCCCAACGAGAACCGACCCCCAATCTTATGGGGCAACAGCAAATTTCTAACACGGCGGGTCTGTTCAATATTCAATGGTGGCCACAATGGTTGCCTGTCAAATGGACAGCCCACACATGGTACGGTTAAAAAATGCATCTCATCTGCAGGTTCTGGGGAAGTTAAACCTGTAACGTTTCTACATAATCTTTTTACTGAAATAGCCCAAATAAAAGGTTTCTCAGGAAAGGAGCCCATCCATGATTTAATCCATCTAAGGAATTTCTCTCCATAAATAGTTTTATTTTGGTGCCCCTCACCTCACCAGTTACAACCCCAATTGCACCACACAATTAACCACTAGAGGCTGCTAATGAAACAACATACATATGCAGGTACGACATAAATGTTTGTATTTTTATAAAGACTCTGAACTAAATAGATAGGCCTATATGCAAAATATACACAAATAATTCTTCCATTGTTTTTATTACAGGTCTTTTTTGTTCTTCCGAAACAAATGCATGTAAGAGGCTTTGGACTGGAAATGACTCCATTCCTTCAGCATGGCCCCAAGGCACTGAGGTACTAACGACGAAATCAGCCTTTCTGGACATCACCAGCAGGGAATTCACCCCTCCCCAAAAAGACCAAAATGAAAAATAAAAAGGGAACTAGAGCAAAAGAGAAAGAGAGAGAGAGAGAGAGAGAGAGAGCCAGTGCTTGTGGATGAGAGAGAGAGAGAGAGAGAGAGAGAAGAGAGAGAGAGAGAGAGAGGAGAGAGAGAGGAGAGAGAGAGAGAGAGAGAGAGAGAGAGGAGAGAGAGAGGAGAGAGAGAGAGAGAGAGAGCACCAGGTGTAACAGATCAAATGGGGATCAGTTGCCCCTAACGTGGTACTGCTGTGGGGAAACACCTCTGGGGGACCGGACACGCTGAAGGACTTTGGGAGGAGAGGGGCCCCCTTCCTCCATGCTCTCACTGCTGTACAGCTAGTACACACTGGCTCTGAACGCACGATGTGGCGTCTGTCATGCTCTGTGAAGTAGACCAATCAGACCCAAAATAATTCCGGAATATTTATTAGCCATGTCATTTTTTGTTTGTTTGTTTATTGACGATCGCTCCATGGATCTTTAAGTTTCCAGATAGTTACTTTTTAATTTTGATTGATACAATTCTTAAATAAAGTTCTTTATTATTCTATGCTCTGTTCAGTTGTATTTGTTTTTAACACATCTACTTGTAACGGGTCTCATGTTAACATTGTGCATCCATCCACAGAAACACACACACACACACACACACACACACACACACACACACACACACACACACACACACACACACACACACCCACACACACACACACACACACGACACACACACACACACACACACACACACACACGCACGCACAAACATGCAAGGCTTAGAGCATGGGATATGTTTTAATTTTCAACAGACTTATATTAGCCCTTCTCTTTAAACATTGATATATTTAATAAATGTTTAGAGAACGGGTGTTGAGTAGTGGGTGGCAATAATAGACTAAATGCTACTTGCATTTACACTTCTTCAATTACACCTCGGATGAGTCTGGAAATATTGAATTCATCCCAAAGTTGAGTATTTATCATAGCCTTCACTGTGGGTATTGTAACAGTGAAAAGTATTACATAATAACTTAACTGGCTACTTTCCGTGTACACTATACACGCTTGGTTGCCACTGACTTCAGGGAATAACTATTTGTTCTTCCAAACATCTTGAGAAGAGATTTGTTCTGTACAACCCTCTTCTTAATTATTACGGCCTGAAGCCTCAACCAAAACAATGCGAAGACGCCCCACTGTTCAGTAGGCTTTGCTATCTTCTACAGTTCCTATGTTAATAATCTTGGAGTTATGTTCAATCCCATTTATCATAGAAACATTGCTCAAATCAGACCAATGATATCTGCAGCAGATGCAGGGATGCTCATCCAGGCATTGATATAATCTAAACTAGGCAACTGCAATGCAGTGTTCTTTGGTTTACCCAACTCCACTAGTGCAAGCCTCCAGCCTGTGCACAACGCCGCTGCTAGACTCCTAACTAGAAGCAACACATTCAACCACATCGCTCCCTTTGTCTCCTCTCTCTGCTGGCCTCCAATTAATGTCGGATCAGATCGATAGAACACCCTGCATAGTGAAGCACCATCCTACCTGAAGGACTGATCATTATGCCCTATTGAGCGTCTCGTTCCCTCAGAAGCTGGCCTTCTTTCCAAACGTTACAAAGAAATCTGCAGGAAACAAGCATTCTCCTATCAAGGGCCCTATGTCATGAATAGTCTGCCAACCTGTAATCAGAGAAGATGACTCTGCTGAGGAATGAAAAATCGTATCAAAGCTTTAGTTAATTTTCTTTCATATTGCCCCTTAGGGTTGAATTGAACCCTACAGGCCACCAGTTTGAGGGGACACAGTGACAAACGTAATGAGATTATATTGTATTGTATTACGCCATCCAGTTTTACAAATCGTATATGTAAGCATAGATAACCCATCGTCCAGTTCCGGTGTGCTCAGAGTTTTCTGAGTGTGGTCTTTGGTCCAGAAAACCCGCTGAAATTGTCTTTAGGGCCCTGAGATGAAAAGCGTTGAAATAACCCTACAACTGGATTATCCATCTATACAGCTTTCTTTCCCTCTTTTAATATTCCCAATGTTCCCTTACTCCACAAGTCAACGGCCACTCTTAATGTTATTTTTCCATCGTTCACTTTGCCCACTTAATTTCCCTCCTCTGCACTAAACCTTTTTTAGTCCCACACACATTTATGTTTCCTCTGTCATCCATTCTGCCCTCCATCACAGTTTTACACTCTTTTTCCTTTCATTATTTTTCCCTTCAAAATCCTCTCTCTCTCTCTCTATCTCTCTCTCTTGCTTTTTCTCTCCTCTCTCTCTCTCTCTCTCTCTCTCTCTCTCTCTCTCTCTCTCTCTCTCTCTCGCTCTCTCTCTCTCTCGCTGTCTCCCCTCTCTGTCTGTCTTTCTTTCTCTCTCTCTCTCTCTCTCTTTCTCTCTCTCTCGCTCTCTCTCTCTCTCTCTCTCTCTCTCTCTCTCGCTCTCTCTCTCACTCTCTCTCTCTGTTTCTCTCTCTCTCTTCTCTCTTAGCAGTTTTTTTCCCACCATGCTTTCACCCCTCACTCCCCTTCCCTTCCACTCTTCTTTCCTGTCATTTTCTCAACCTGCCACTCGAAGCCCCTCCTCCCTCCCTCCCTCTCTCATCCCTCCCCCCCTCACTCGTTAATTCTCCCTTTCACTTCTTTCTCTCTCTATTCTCTTTTACCGTCCTCTCTCTCGCTCTCCCTGCTTCATCTCCCTCCCTCTCTCCATCTCTCCCCCCCTTCCTTGAGCTCTCCCCCACTCGCTCTCTCCCTCTCCCCCTTCTCCGTCCCTCCCCCTTCTCCTCTCTCACACCACAGTCCACCTCCCCTCCCTCTCCCTGCTCCATATCCCTCCCTCACCTCCATCTCCCTCCCTTTCTCCATCTCTCTCCCCCCTCCCCTTTCTCTCTCTCTTCTTCCTCCTCCCCCCTCTCACATCCCAGTCCACCTCCCCTCCCTCTCCCTGCTCCATCTCCCTCCCTCTCTCCATCTCTCTCCCCCTCCCCTTCTCTCTCTCTCCCCCTCCCTCTTCCTCCTCCCCTCTCTCACATCCCAGTCCACCCCCCCTCCTGAGTGTGTGCGGTGTGCCTGTGATCGGCTGGAGGGGCACTCTGGACTGCGCTTTCTGGACAGTACTTCACCGTTTCCTCTCCAGGCTCTCTGAGGACACCGAGCTGCAGGATCCTCTTTGTTCCGCAGAGAAGACGTTGAGGCTTGTGACTCAACTCTAACCTTCCCCGTCCTGCGGGATCTCCCGGGGGGAACGCTACGAGCCATTGCTTGTTTCCTTTTGAATATATAGAATTGAAAGAAGGACAATGTTTTCACTACTCCTCTTCACCTTCGTGGGTGAGTGTGCAGGTCAACCGAGATACGCGGTGCAACTTCGGCGCAACAGTGCCAGCGGTTTTAGTTTTTATTTTCTGCATGAGGTCATGTTTGTCGTTCTACCGACTGTTGGTTATGATTCATACTAACCGTTCTCTCTCTCTCTCTTTCCCTCTCTCCCTCTCTCTCCCTCTAACTTACTCTCCTCTCTCAGCCTCGGTCTGTTCCCAGAGCAAGCTGCTACCCGGCTCCTGTGACTTTGAGTCCAGCACCTGTGGCTACACTCCAGACACACACTTCAGGAGCTGGACCCTCAACAAAGATGGTAATTTCACTCTCTCGGTCTCCATCAACTGTCTGGTTCATGAATAGACACTCTCGAACCCTAACCCTAACCCTAACACTGAGGTTTTGTAATCTTTTGTGGCACCACACACTGCTTTTGTCTTTTTTGTTTGCTGCTGCGGTTGTGTAAGTTGTCGCTCGACAAGTGGATGTGGAAGTGGAAGTTGTCAGTGCGTTCTGCCTTTATATGTTTTGTTTCGCTGCACCGCGGCTGTATGTGACAGTGTTTGGTGCGGCGGGGAATACTCTGTTGTAAACATTTGTGGAAGTTGACGTTTGACAAGTGGATGTGGCTCTTTTTACGTCGCATTGGACGCTAGAAAAAGTTTCCATCTGGAATGCATTGGCTCTGATGGTTGCAGGAACATCTGCAAACAGTCAGGGGAACAGACTTAGGTATTTGTCTGCTGCAGTCTGGATGAGCACCACAAGGTAGTAAACAATCCTGAAAATTAGCTCATAATACCTGAGATTGATATTATATTTGGTGAAGAAAAAGGTTTGATTAATATAAATAAGGCCTTTGAGGCCTGAATATTCGTGATGATTTATTTGACTTTGTTTAAATATGCATAAATAAACTTTAAATAATGCATCTTTATGCATTATCCTGCATTTTGTTTGGCTGCCACGTTGAAAATAATTTCAATTTATAGTATGACCATGGGTTTTTCTGCACAAATGACAATAAAACACTTTGACTTTTCCCTTGAAATGTGCACGGCAGATGAGAAAACACTGGTCTTAAAACACTGTGCTACTTGTAAACCAGAGGAGAGAGAAGTGTTCTTCCAGAAGTCTGTGTTTCTGTGTTACGCACTGAAAGGCTGAAAACAGAAAGTGGGCTGCTCTTTCCAACTCTTCCTTTTTCCATGGTGACACTTGTTATATAAAAGGTCAGCATAGTAAATTGGTTAAATATGCCCCCTTCTTAAATAAAATTTAATCTCTCTCTCTCTCTCTCTCTCTCTCTTGCTCTCTCTCTCTCTCTCTCTCTCTCTCTCTCTGCTCTCTCTCTCTCTCTCTCTCTCTCTCTCTCTCTCTCTCTCTCTCTCTCTCTCTCTCTCTCTTGCTCTCTCTTGCTCTCTCTCTCTCTCTCTCTCTCTCTCTCTCTCTCTCTCTCTCTCTCTCTCTCTCTCTCTCTGCTTTCTCTCTCTCAGATTCAAATTCAAAGTGCTTTATTAGCATGACAGTATTTGAATACAATATTTCAAAAGCATAATCAAGTTATGCAAGAATAATTGTACAAATAACAGGTCATAATAATAACAACAATAATAACAATAACAACAATAGCAATAATAATAACAATAATAATAACTCTCTCCCTCTCTCTCTCTCTCTCTCTCTCTCTCTCTCTATCTCTCTCTCTCTCTCTCTCTGCTTTCTCTCTCTCTCTCTCTCTCTCTCTCTCCCTCTCTCTCTCTCTCTCTCTCTCTCTCTCTCTCTCTCTCTCTCTCTCTCTCTCTCTCTCTCTCTCATTGTTAAGCATTTCTCAGGAGTAGTAAAAAGTAAAATAAATAAATCTGAAAAGTCTTGGGGAAAAGGTCTCAGGTCTTACTAAAGCATCTTGTGCACACGTGAGTGGTGTGTATGCGAGTGTATGTGTGAGTGTGCAAATGTGCATGTGTGTTTTTATGAGTGTCTGTTCTGTGATCGTGGGTGTGTCTTTAACAAATGTGTACATGTATTGGCAGTGAGGTAAGGTCAAGAATATTTCAACAGCAACATATAATGAAGGACAGACCATGATGATGGAAACAACTTGACTTTAGGAGGAGGAAAATAGAGCAGTGAAGGGAAATACTGCTCTATCGTAACACAAATGATAGTCAAAAGCACATTGACATCGGATAAAAAGGGTAGTATTGGTGTAGTAGTAAGTAGGTAAGTAAACAAACAGACAAAATGTCTATAGTGACAACATGAAATGATAGTGCATGTGCTCCATTCTGGTTGACGTAGGTAAATAGCACTTAGATCATCAAAAAGTTATCAACAGCACATCGTGTTACACGTTGGAAAGATAAATGTTCGACAGAGTACAACAACGTCAAAGTATTTTAGCCTGTATTATTTCTTTAAGCTTAGCTGCAGCGGTATATCGTGCACCCAACTTCATAAACCTGAGAGATAAACATCATGGCAGTGTCTCCTGTTATTGCAGTGCATTGGTCAGTCCTGATCCAGCTCTTGCAGCCTTCTATGGGATTATTTTGGAACACACTGCAGCTACTGGACTCCAGCCTTGTGTTTTATTTTTCTGCCCTTATTCACTCCAGTGAGGGACCACATGTGATGACATAATCAACAAAATAAATAACATCATACATCAATTAAAATGTTAACATGTGTGATTTACATCCAAGAAGGATGTATATCCTGATTATGTAAAACTCCACATTAAATGCACATGGTGCATGCAGCTTTGAAATGTTCCTGTCTATCCATTCATCCATTGACAACAAAAAAGAAAATCCGTAACCACTCAAAGGTTTTTTTTATAAAAGCCTTGTTCAGAACCAACCAAAGAGTAAGCCTGGCTTTCTGCTTGACAGCAAAATGTAAACAAACATCACAACAATTGTAAACACCCTTTCCCATGCGAGCACTCCCTTCCCTGCAATACCTTGACCTACGACCTCTCTTGTTTCTCCGTCTCATCCGTACAAACTCTGCGTTTCCTCAAAGCGTGCATCTAGCGTGACATAGATGTATTATAACTTATAAGGTGTATATAACTATGGCGTTGCTTCAGGGGGAAGTGTTTTTTTAAGCATATGAGCATTGATCGTGTGTTGATGGTGTTGTGTTGATCGTGTTTTTATGATTGTGTTGTGTTGATGGGGTTGTGTTGATCGTGTTTTTATGATTGTGTTGTGTTGATGGTGTTGTGTTGATGGTGTTCTGTCGATCGTCTTGTTTTTATGGTGTTGTGTTGATTGTGTTGTGTTGATGGGGTTGCGTTGATCTTGTTGTGTTGATGGTGTTGTGTTGATGGTGTTGTGTTGATGGGGTTGTGTTGATCTTGTTGTGTTGATGGTGTTGTGTTGATGGTGTTGTGTTGATGGGGTTGTGTTGATCTTGTTGTGTTGATGGTGTTGTGTTAATCGTGTCGTGTTGATCGTGTTGTGTTGATGGTGTTGTGTTGATGGTGTTGTGTTGATGGTGTTGTGTTGATGGTGTTGTGTTGATGGTGTTGTGTTACTCGTGTTGTGTTGATGGTGTTGTGTTGATGGTGTTGTGTTACTCGTGTTGTGTTGATGGTGTTGTGTTGATGGTGTTGTGTTGATGGTGTTGTGTTACTCATGTTGTGTTGAATGTGTTGTGTTGATGGTGTTGTGTTACTCGTGTTGTGTTGAATGTGTTGTGTTGATGGTGTTGTGTTACTCATGTTGTGTTGATGGTGTTGTGTTGATGGTGTTGTGTTACTCGTGTTGTGTTGAATGTGTTGTGTTGATGGTGTTGTGTTACTCGTGTTGTGTTGAATGTGTTGTGTTGATGGTGTTGTGTTACTCGTGTTGTGTTGAATGTGTTGTGTTGATGGTGTTGTGTTACTCGTGTTGTGTTGAATGTGTTGTGTTGATGGTGTTGTGTTACTCATGTTGTGCTGATCGTGTTGTGTTGATGGTGTTGTGTTGATGGTGTTGTGTTACTCATATTGTGGTGATGGTGTTGTGTTGATGGTGTTGTGTTGATGGTGTTGTGTTACTCATGTTGTGTTGATGGTGTTGTGTTGATGGTGTTGTGTTACTCGTGTTGTGTTGATGGTGTTGTGTTGATGGTGTTGTGTTGATCGTGTTGTGTTGATGGTGTTGTGTTGATGGTGTTGTGTTACTCGTGTTGTGTTGAATGTGTTGTGTTGATGGTGTTGTGTTACTCATGTTGTGCTGATGGTGTTGTGTTGATGGTGTTGTGTTACTCGTGTTGTGTTGAATGTGTTGTGTTGATGGTGTTGTGTTACTCGTGTTGTGTTGATGGTGTTGTGTTGATGGTGTTGTGGTACTCATGTTGTGCTGATCGTGTTGTGTTGATGGTGTTGTGTTACTCGTGTTGTGTTGATGGTGTTGTGTTGATGGTGTTGTGTTGATGGTGTTGTGTTGATGGTGTTGTGTTACTCGTGTTGTGTTGATGGTGTTGTGTTGATGGTGTTGTGTTACTCATGTTGTGCTGATCGTGTTGTGTTGATGGTGTTGTGTTACTCGTGTTGTGTTGATGGTGTTGTGTTGATGGTGTTGTGTTACTCATATTGTGGTGATGGTGTTGTTGATCTCCTGCCCCTCAGGCCGCTTCGTGACGGTGGACACCGCCTCGGAGGGGGAGCACCAGGAGGCCCCAGAGGAGGGAGGCGTGGCGGCCCAGCGAGGGGAGGCCAGCGCCAGGGGGGTGCTGCTGAGCCCGGTCCTGGACCAGGAGGACTGGAGCTGCCTGAGGCTGGTGTACCAGATCACCGGGGCGGGCGGCCTGGAGGTGCTGCTCCGCAGCGAGGGGAAGGGCTTCGACCGGCCCCTGTGGAGCAGCCAGGCCCCGTCCGACAGCTGGGTCATCTCCAGCATGGACCTGCCAAACACCACTGAGCCCTACAGGGTAAACCGCTAGCAGGGGCTGCTCCTGGATTAGCCTTTGGTGTACATTTTGTTTTTTTTGTTTTTGGTTGGGTCTTGTGAATTTGTTTTGGTTGATTTCTAAAATGAGCCACACCAGTGTCTTAATACTCATACAGTCAATAATAATCAATAAGAATAACAGGGTGACAAGCACGCAAAACCAATAATACTATCAATAACAATGAACAATCAGTAAACAGAAGGTAGTGTTTAAAAGCGATGTTGAAGAACTTCCCTATCTAAATAAATCATCCCAACCGGTTTGGAGACAAAAAGTACTCGCTCAGCAGACCCAGTAGCCCTGTGTATAGTATGTAGGTCGATCCAACAAAACAAATGATGTAGAGGCCCAGGGTTGCTTCCCTTTGTTTAAAAAGAGACGCATAAAGGAGTGAGACGAGACGGTGATAAATGAATGGATGCCTTCACATGCACATGAACTACCGCAGGCACGCACGTGCACGCATATACACCCTTGTATAAACAATTGTTTGAAGAGTACTCTTTGTTGGTGGTGGTGGTGGTGGTGGTGGTGGTGGGGCTGGTGGTGGTGGTTGAGGTGGCAGTAGAGGTGGTGGTGTAGGAGTTGATCACTGGTGGTGTTGTTGGGGGAGGTGTTGGTGGTGGTGGTGGTGATACTGGTGGTCTTGGAGGTAGAGGTGGTGATGATGATTGTGGTGGTGGTGGAGGTGGTTGTGGAGGTGGTTATGGAGGTGGTTGTGGAGGTGGTGGTGATGATGATGGTGGTGGTGGTGGAGGTTGAGGTGGAGGTGGTGGTGATGATGATGGTGGTGGTGGAGGTGGTGGTGGAGTTGGAGGTGGTGGTGTCGGTATAGATGTTGGTGTTGGAGGATGTGTTGGTGGTGGTGATTGTGGGGGTGGTGGTGGCAATGGTGGTGGTAGTGGTGATGGAGGTGGTAGTGGTGATGGTGGTGGAGGTGGTAGTGGTGATGGAGGTGGTAGTGTTGATGGAGGTGGAGGTGGTAGTGGTGATGGAGGTGGTAGTGTTGATGGAGGTGGAGGTGGTGGTGGTGATGGAGGTGGAGGTGGTAGTGGTGATGGAGGTGGAGGTGGTAGTGGTGATGGAGGTGGAGGTGGTGGTGGTGATGGAGGTGGTGGTGGTGATGGAGGTGGAGGTGGTAGTGGTGATGGAGGTGGAGGTGGTAGTGGTGATGGAGGTGGAGGAGGTGGTGGTGATGGAGGTGGAGGTGGTGGTGGTGGAGGTGGAGGTGGTGGTGGTGGAGGTGGAGGTGGAGGTGGTACTGGGGATGGTGGTGGTGGTGGTACTGGTGCTGGGGGTGATGGTTGTGGAGGTGGTGGTGGAGGTGATAATGCAAACGCCATGATGTTATTGAAGGGGGAGGGGCATCTCTGGACTCAACAAGGGGTCTCCTCACCACATAAACACAGAGTTCAGACCCGGGTGAAGTATATCATCCATTACCTCGCCTAAGAGAGGCCACAGCGAGGGCTCCGGTCGATCAGTCACACTGCTGTGTTCTTAACATGGCCTTCCAGACCTCTTGGCTGGGTTGCTCTTTGCAATGAATATGGAATTGAAATCTTTAATTCCACCAATTAAAGACCTGGTGTTTTAAGCTGTTTTTTTTAAATAATGATTCACTCAAATAGTGTTTGCTGCTTTTTGAAGTCAAAATAGATAGTGAGGTGGATTACCTTACATTATATGGGTTTATTTGGCAGATGTTCTTCATCCAAAGTGACCTCTACGCAAAGCTCTGAACAATCATTGCCTTCAATCAATCAATCAATTGATTTATATAGCACATGTTGCCTTAATACTCATGTAGTTAATAATAATTAACAATAATAACAAGGTAAAAAGTAAGTAGAACTAAAAAAAACATCAATAGCAATCAATAACTAAGAATAATCAGTCAATAGAACGTTGTGTTCAAAAGCCATGTTCAGAAAGAGGTTAGTTCCCTGTCAAATTGATGAACTCAACCAGTTTGGAGAAAATGTCCAAAATGTAGTCAAAATCAAAAGAGATCGTGATTTGGATTAAGTTACATTCCTTGTTTGTTTGGCAGAAGTTTTTCATCAGTGACGCTCTGAAGAAAATCTCTGAACAATCATTGCATTCAATCAGTATTGGAAGAAGGACCACTCTAAGGGCTGCACAAACACACATCTAACAACATCCCAAAGCACTGCAAGATATCTGCAGGGATCAGAACCGGGGGAGTCATATAAAGAGAATGCACACACCCTCAAAGTGCAGACAGACCCATGCATACACAAACCCACAAAAGCACACAATGAAAAAGCACAAAATACACCTGATGGTCAGCACAAGATCTTTTTTAACACCGCAAATTCAGCCAAATCTGCAATACTAATATAAAGCTCATAACTGCAACATGCCAAGGGTGAAACCTGGCAATAAAAACAGAGAGTTAAAGAAAAGGAACAAAAAGATAAAAGACACAGCAGGGATTCAGCTCAAGACAAACTGCATACGACCGTGGTTTAAAAAGTTTCCAACCTCAACTTTGAACTTTTGTGCATCTGCTTCCACACAAGTAGTTTTTAACCAATCAGCATATGCCGGTAATATCCATGTCACCGTGTACGTAATGGCATCGCTCTTCTTCACACTAAGTGTTTGGCTCCTTTATATACAACAAATACCTACTGATGAGCTTGTGTTGATCATGATGTGTTGTTGATGTTAAGAAGAAGAAGAAGAAGAAGAAGAAGAAGAAGAAGAAGAAGAAGAAGAAGAAGAAGAAGAAGAAGAAGAAGAAGAAGAAGAAGAAGAAGAAGAAGAAGAAGAAGAAGAAGAAGAAGAAGAAGAAGAAGAAGGAGGAGGAGGAGGAGCTTACATCCTAGCTTACTAGAAGCAGAAGGTTACCACACAGTAACACTGTGTGGCATGAACCAACAGGAGTTGGTAGGGCCCTTTCCTTAGTCCTCTTGTATGTATGTTTTGTGCTGGTAGGTTTTTGAGGATGGGTTGTGTGTTGGTTTGACATGTTGACACGTTATTCCCGATGTGTACTTCGTAATGGGTTGCTGCTGTGTTGATCATGTCGTGTTGTCTTCATCAGGTGGCCATCGATGGCAGTCCCGGGGAGTTGCAGGGCAGTAGCGTGGCCATCTTTGAGATCCACATCAGTCCAGGATATTGCCTGGGTCAGTGACATCACTCCGGGACTCATCACTCCAGAACACATCTTCTTTTGATTTACACCATATGCACAGCCTAGCTGTGCTGTTATGCATCTCTCACCACCTCCCTCCTTCATTTTCTTTTTGATCTGCCTCCCTTCCCCCTCTCTCTCCCTTTCCCCTCTCTCTCTCTCTCTCTCTCTCTCTCTCTCTCTCTCTCTCTCTCTCTCTCTCCCTCATTGAAATTCAGCTCAATTCGAAAGAGCTTCATTGGAATGGAAAATAACAGACACATTGCCAATGCATGTTGTTTCTTTCCGTTTAAAGGTTGATTTATGAGACGCATGTTGTTTGTCTTCCTGTGTGTAGAGTGTAACTTTGAGGAGACCCACCTGTGTGGCTACAGAAACCAGTGGAACACCAACGTGAACTGGTACATAGGAGGGGGGGTGGCTGTCCAGAGCGATCTGCCAAGCGATAACACATACAGCAAAAAAATCGGTGAGTGACGTTCTATAGCTTCTGTGATACCTCTGCTTCTCTCTCTATTGCTCATTGTTTTCTGCATCCCCATGAAGGATCCATGTGCATTATTCTATAGTACTAAAAGGTACCATGTCATTTTGTGCAACTTTGCACTTTGCAACATCACATCGCAATGAACGCCTCCCTTTTGGAAGCATAAGGAGCATTTTATTGTTAATTATTGTGTTCATAGGAATTTCATTGTCATGTCATTTATCGTGAAATGATTTGTCACCATGAGATGACAGTGTTGTGTTTGAAACTGCCAAAGCATTTCTCAGGCTAGACAGGGCATCTGAAAGCTTCCTTCCGTAAATCAGTTTATCTTCCGTCAAATATCTCCAATAACAAAACAGGAAACAAGGCCTAACTTCCCCACAGTTTCTTTTTGGTTTCCGACCCAGGCTCTCTGCTGTCTCCTAGTAGGGTCTCATAGTAGGACTGCTGGATCAGCAGTTCTGCTGTAACATAGTAGGACTGTTGGATCAGAAGTTCTGCTGTAACATAATAGGACTGTTGGATCAGAAGTTCTGCTGTAACATAATAGGACTGCTGGATCTCAGATTAGCATTACTGTACACAGTGCTGCAAACCATGTTACTAGAGAACCAAACCCAAGTAATTAGCCAAACAAAGCTAGCTACAGATTGTTTCCTACAGGGAATATACTGGTCTGTCTATGTGTGGCCATGTTTTCGACCCCACATCCTGTCTGAGAAACAAACGTGCACAGAGTTGAGATTGTTATTTCTCCACCATTAGTCGGCACAGACCAAACAGAGCTGGACTGCATTTGTCGATCGTGGACGGATTACTTTTATTCTAGACATTTAGTGATTGACATACATTTAAAAAATGCAAAAACGTGTCGTGAAAAGTGAGATAATAGAGCTTTAGTTATCATAAGAATATATGATAACATCTGTCATATTTATACGATCAATCAGTATAATACATGTTCATTTCACATCATACACTTAAGCTGATACGTGGTTAGTTACAGTCAATCGATCTGTACGTCTATACAGCAAATACGATACAAAAAAACACAAGCATAATCAATGACCTCATATCGGACATCTCTTCGTAGGCCACTTCATGTACGTGGACTCCATCTATGCCAAGACCTTCAAGGAGGTGGCCAAGCTGGTGTCGCCCATGACGACCGTGCCCATGTCGGGCTGTCTGGGCTTCCAGTACCAGCGCGGGGAAAAGCCCGGGAACCGGTTTTCCGTGTACACCCGGGACCAGCTGGGCCAGTACCAGGAGGTGTGGAACGCCGCCTCGGAGAACCAGACCAACTGGGCCGCCGACCCCTCTGAGTGGATCCCAGTGCAGGTGGACGTCAAGGCTCCGTACCCAGTACAGGTCAGTGGAGAGGGGTCTGTCTATACCCAGTACAGTTCAGTGGAGCGTTGTCTGTCTATGTCTATGTGTGTGTGTGTGTGTGTGTGTGTGTGTGTGTGTGTGTGTGTGTGTGTGTTTATTACATTATGAGTATATATATATTAGAGCTGTCAGTTAAACGCGTTATTAACGACGTTAACGCAAACCAATTTTAACGGCGTTAAAAAATGTATCGCGCGATTAACGCAATTGTTTTATTAAAAAATATATATATATTTCTTTGGCTCAAAACAAAGAAGCAGTAGCCTGACTGCTATGTTCAAATGACATTTGTTCAAAGCAGTCGTTTAATTGCACTATAGGCTCTTTTTTTGTATCGTCCTGTTTTGATCAGTATATGCCAATGTTGTTATCAATAAAAAATCATTTGCACAAGGCAAGCCGATGCACTTCACCATGTTGATAAGAGAATTAAAATGAGAAGAATTATGGGACAAAAAAATCAAGGGATATTTAGCATAGAAAAATAATTTGCGATTAATCGTGAGTTAACTATGACATTAATGCGATTAATCACGATTAAATATTTTAATCGCTTGACAGCTCTAATATATATATATATGCAAACACACACACAGACACAACTCTGGTCTCAGCGTGTGTCTGCATTCGTGTTTACCTGTGTGTGTGTGTGTGTGTGTTTGTTTGTGTTTGTGTGTGTGTGTGTGTGTGTGTGTGTGTGTGTGTGTGTGTGTGTGTGTGTGTGTGTGTGTGTGTGTGTGTGTGTGTGTGTGTGTGTGTGTGTGTGTGCGTGCGTGTGTGTGTGTTTACATGCGTTAGGTGGTCTTTGAAGTGGGGTTCAACAGTCAGCGCGGGGGTCGGGTCAAGGTCGATGACATCACCTTCTCCTCCGAATTCTGCAGCGCAGACACTGGTGAGCTACGCTCAATAGTGATCTACAACCACTGGTGAGCTACGCTCAATAGTGATCTACAACCACTGGTGAGCTACAACCACTAGTGAGCTACAACAGTGAGCTGCTAAAAACAATTCAAGGCTCTCAAACTTTTGCATATCAATTGAAATTCCAACTGTGTCCTTCACAGAGCCGACCTTTGACCCTTCCATTGCGAACTGCGACTTTGAGTCTGGGCTGTGCCACTACACCCAGGACACCAACCTGGGCTCGGCCTGGAAGAGGGAGGCCGTCAAGCCCAACCTGTTCAGGGACGGGGACCACACCACAGGGGCAGGTGGGTACATCTAGCTCCCCGGCTAGCTCCACATAGCATGGCGTGTGGGCTTTGTTCCTGCCCGGGGCTGAGGACTCTTGGCCCTTGGATAAAGTCCTTTGGATCAGCGGGCCAGATGTCGCTGGCTGGAGCTGTACCCGGGAATATCCCTGTTTTAAAGAATATGATTTTTACCTCAGACATTATGTTGACGTATGGGCCGCAGAACTGCAAATGTCCCCATATTACCATTTCTGGTTGCCTTACTTTGTAAAGTTTGAAGCGTCCCCAAATGCCATTGCTGGATTCATGATATTCACTGCATTAATCTCGTGAGTTGCAAAACATGATGCATGTTTGAAGCCGACGGGGTTGACAACACCAAAGACGTGCGTGCAATAAACTGAGATGAATGCCAGGTGCAGTCTGGGAAACCAATCCTCCCAGCTTTGCACACGCACCAAGAGGAATCTGGGACCTCTGAGAGAGAACAGAGATGAGCTCCTCTCTCTTTCCGCAGGATCCTTCCTGCTGTCCCAGTCCAGAGTGACCCCTGGCTCCAGACCGGGAGCCCGTTTCAGCTACGTCAGTCGCCTGGTCAGCCCCCTACTCCCTGGGAACATGAAGTACTGCCTGAGGGTCCATTACTCTCTGAGAGGTGAGCCGAGTACTCTCTGATATACTGCACTCTGAGGGCTCGGGGAAGTACTCTCTGATATACTGCTCTCTGAGTGGTGAGTGAAGTACTCTGATGTAGGACTATACTCTCTGAGTGGTGAGTGAAGTACTCTCTGACATAGTACTCTCTGAGTGGTGGGTGAAGAATTCTCTGACATACTGCTCTCTGAGGGGCTAGTGAATTACTTTCTGACATTTATACTGCTCGCCGTGCGGTAAATGAAGTGTTCTCTGAGACAGACTGTCAGACAGAGTGGCTGTTTTGAGTTTGGTTGATTGGGTAATAGCCTACTTGCTGATCCTCCGTTGATTTTTCTGAGACGGATGGCGGTTGATTGATTGATTGGTTTGTTGATTGATCGGTTGGTGGGTTGAGTTGATCCATTGATTGAAGTCCTGTCGAACGTGTTTGTAAGTGCAGGTTTCAGCCAGACGGAGCAGGCCCTGGTGGTGTACCTTCAGCATCAGAGCAGCAAAAAGCAAGAGAAGGTCTGGACCCAGGGGGAGAGGTCCAAAGGCATCTGGATCGCCAATGACATCACCTTCCAGACCACACAGCCGTCCAAGGTCAGGCTCTTAATCGTACACGTT
The DNA here is from genome assembly GCF_031168955.1 of Gadus macrocephalus. Classification (NCBI taxonomy): domain Eukaryota; kingdom Metazoa; phylum Chordata; class Actinopteri; order Gadiformes; family Gadidae; genus Gadus; species Gadus macrocephalus. The sequence goes on from NC_082385.1 coordinate 10,488,666, forward strand.
GCGCCTTGTGGACGCCAAACAAAATAAGCCTTTTTGGGTGGGTTCCTCGGAAACAATCGATTGTTGATTAAAGCGTGCAAGACGAGGCAAGGAGGACACACATATTTCGACCACATGTATGCGTTTAGTTTGCGGAGGGTGACATGCTGAACTAATAAAGAACACTGCATTTTACATGATTCAATGATCATCTGGAAATGAGTCATTCCGAAAAAAAAAAGCTTTAAAATATCCTAATGTGTACTTCCATGAGCAGGGTGGGAGTACATTATGGTGGTGTTGCCTTCTGGCCACTTGCTCATTAAATGAAAGCTGTCATAGGACAGGCTTTCATGAATCGGTTTCATTCTGAACCGATACATCACTGCTTGCATAAAATAGCCTACTACTTGGATAAAATTGTTATCTACTTGGATTAAATAGCCTTCTTCTTGGATAAAACTGTCTACTACTTTGATAACATAGTCTTCTTGAGAAGAAAAATTCATCAGAAATAAAATAGATGTATTTTAATGCAGCACAGTGGTGACACGAAAAAAACAACTATTGTTTTTAATAATAATAATCATTGTGATCCTAATTAGTATCGACTGAAGGACACACTGAAGATATCATTTGTTATTAAATAGTCTTGATCAAAGCTTTGTACGTTTGTCCACATGTGTGGTTATCATTAGATGTACACATCTGTTTCTGAGGGTGTCCGTGTGTGTGTGTGTGTGTGTGTGTGTGTGTGTGTGTACGTGTGTGTGTATGTGTGTGTGTGTGTGTGTGTGTGTGCGTGTGTGTGTGTGTGTGTGTGTGTGCGCTGTGAAGCTGCTGTTTGTCAGCATCTGCAGGAGTTTCTGGGACTGTGGCTCTGTGGCGTTGGACGACATCAGCCTGAGCCTGGGAGACTGTGAGCTGAAGGCAGGTGAGAGGAACCATCCATGACCCATTCACCTCCATTCAACCCAGAGAAACCTTTCGCTTCTCTCTGGTGGCCGCCTGTTTGGGTCAAACAATAAAATGTACATCAGGGAAAAGACACATCTGCACTTGAGTGTCACCTCGTTCCCGACGTACTCTCGTCAGGACGGAACACCTGGCACGGTGTGATTCAAATGTCTGTTATTGGCTAGAGAGAGAGAGGGTGGGACTTCCCAGCATGCTTAGTTCAGAGGCAGCGATATCCACCTCAGCTCCATGGGTTTGGCTGCGATGGGCGAGAGAGAGGATGGGATTCCGATAGAGGGATATCCACATTCCATTTGATTTAGTGTCCGGATATTGCTTTGGCAAATAATTCGACAAACAACTTCACTCACACGGTTTGCCTTTAAGTCATGCCAGGAATTCATAGATATAAAAATTAAATGTAGGTCTAAGGTACACCAATTCCTTAGATTTGTTACATATAGTGGTTCTTCTATCATATTTTTTTCCAAGAATATATTTTCAATATAAAATATGAAACTATAACAAAAAAAACATTAAAAACAAAAGAAAAAATACCAACGCAGCGATGATCCTGTTACTCTTACCTCCTGACCCACCGGCGACCCGCTGGGTTTGGAGCATTAGTTTCTGGCTCGTGTTTTCAAAGGCAGCCATACAACAGCTACAAGCACAGTGTAATCATCCTCTGTGGTTTCTGTGGCGCCGTGGCCTATTGTTCTTCAGGGAACTCGACTCCCTCACCCCCATGTGTTCCTGGTTGTGGCTCTCTCCCTCACAGGGCTGTCCCTGTCCGTCCCCGGCCACTGTGACTTTGAGGCGGGCCTGTGCGGCTACGCCCAGGACAAACGGGGGGACGCTGGCGACTGGATGTGGAGGAGGGGGTCCACCCCGACCTCCTACACCGGCCCCAGAGGAGACCACACCACGGGACTGGGTGAATACCCCGCCCTCACCACAGATCTATAGAGCAGTATAGTCAATGTTATCTGTGAATGAATGCTGTATATATGAGGGGGACAACATCTATAGAACAGTATAGCAAATGTTATTTATGAATGATGCTGTATGTGTGATGGGGACGACATATATTTGAAGCAGTATAGTACATGTGTTTATGAACCGATGCTGTATATCTGACAGGGACAACAGGTCTTTAGAACATGGCTTGGTTGGGACAGGTTATGCAGATCTACAGGACAATATAGTAAAGGAGTGAATGCTGCACAAGTGACAGGGACCTATGGGAGAGAAGCGTAAATGTTATTTATGAATGGATGCTGTATATGTGACACTGACAGGGACAACAGATGTATAACACGTGGTCATTTATGAATGAACTCTGTCCCCACCACAGGCTACTACTAAACACGGAGGTGTCTCCCATGCTGTTATTTATGGATGAACTCTGTACGACCAAGTGTTACGACTAAACATGACGGCGTCTCCCATGCTGCTATTTATGAATGGAGGCCACTCCCACGCTGTGATCATGAATGACCGCTGTGTCCCCACCAGGCTACTACATGTACATGGAGGCTTCCCCCCTGGTGCCGGGACAGGGCGTGAGGCTGCGTTCGAGGGCCCTGCGGGGGTCCCACCTCCCCAAGTGCCTGAGGTTCTTCTACCACATGTACGGCTCGGGGGTCGGGGAGCTGCGCGTGCACCTGGCCCGGGACGGGGAGGACACGTTGCTATGGAAACGCGCGGGGGAGCAGAGCGTGGCCTGGCTGCGGGCCGTCGTGGAGTACCACTCGGACTACCAGCATCAGGTACAATATATATATATATATATAATATGTATAATAATAAATATAACATATATCCCCTCATCAGCATCAGGTACATTATAATAAAGAAAAAATTAAAATTTGAAGAAGAATATTGTATTGATATAGATACAAATAGAAAGGTTAATCCCGTTTTTAAAACAATGGCAACATAAAACATATTGAGGTGTACCTCAACAGGTGGGTCACAGCACGGTAGAGTTTGGGACCCCTGCTAAATGCAATGCTAGCTCAGAGAGCTGGGGTCATCTTTCTCTATGCTGCACACAAAGTAACACTTTAACATGGCTGACCATGGGGGCTGTACATTGTTCATTCAACACACAAAGTGCAGTGAGCCTATAGGGAGGGTCTGACCGAACCACAGGTGTTAAACATGCTTTTATTGACTCCCTAGATCGTGTTCGAGGCCACCAGAGGTTCATCAGTGAGAAGTGACATCGCAATTGACGACATCGTCGTTGAGAACGGACCCTGCAAAGGTGACTCACAACAAAGAACCACCCAAATTATAGCTTCAAATCACTAATATGTATGTAGGCCAATTTTTATTATTCAAGTATATCGTAATTTCCATCATTTTTATATGCATTTTCTTTTTCCTCCTAATAGAAATCGAGATCCATGTGGCAAACGGAAGCTCAAACGAGATCGAGTAGACTGGAGAGACGAGACGAAGTCGGGGGAGAAATGGAAACCTAGGGATGCATGAGCCTGAAGAGTTTTGCACATGACGGACAAATCTTTTTTTTTTCTAGCTACTGACCCTTCTGGGTGACAAGCAAACGTTGTAAATGTTGTTCATGCCGAGCTGAACACAGTAAGCCAAAGCATTCATAAGCGTTTTGAGGACGAACCCGTCCTTTCGCCGGGTAGATTAAGCTGTTTAGTGCACAAACCTTTTGTTTTAATTTAGTCATAGTAAGCATTCCCTTCTGCATTGTAACCACTGAGGCCAGTGAGGGTGTGTTTAACTGTGTGTTTGAAGATGCATTAGATTAATGCTCCTTGCTTCAATAAACATGATTGTTACTCAACCCCAATGTCAGATGATTTTCCTTACTCTGACATTCTTGCCAAGTTGTAAAAACAGACCACCAAAACAGACTTAGAAGGCCAAATTTAGATGTGTTTTGTAACAACGGCCAGTGAACTTCCTGTGAGCATGGTCCACCAAGTCCTCCCTGCTGGGAGTAAGCCACACATCTGTTACTCTTTGAGCGTTCCTACAGTGTGTGCCATCAATAACACGTGCCATCCAGACGCCTGTTTATCCTCTGAACAGACACAAAGTTTAATGTCAAAAGACTGAGATTTATCTCAATGGAGTTCCCAAAACCTTTAGATCCCATCGTCAGGGTTCAAGACAATTCATATTGACATGATTTGCCTTTGAATTTCTTAGTAAACAATACGATTTATGCGAGGGCTCTGCACCAGCGCAGATACTGCACTGAATGGGCTGCAACGTTTCACTATTTCACCCACGGCTGTTATCTTGACCAGCTACTGACTGTATGTCGACGTGGCATCTTCAGTTCCTTCTTCATAAGCGCGCTAGACTTAACCTTCCTCCAGTTGCAATGCCACGGTCTGGCCGCTCTGCCGCGAGACCGACGAGTCAGAAGAGACAAGATACAGTCTCTGGTAACGTGGCAGCAGTGATGTGCCTGCCGTGGTTAGTTCGTGCCACGGTCCACTCTACCCAATAGACATGCAGCTCTGTTCTGTGAAGCGCAGCGCACACAAGCTGCCAGATCTGTACACAGGAAGTTCAAAGTTCCGCTCTGCAGAATCCAAAGTGTAGAGAAATGAAATAAAAATCACAGCAACGGCGGGGTTAAAATCGGTATACTCGGTTTATTTTACAAGAAAACACAAACATATACATTTTAGTGAGCGAAAAAAGAAAAATAACTCTCAGAGGTAAACAAAGCGAGTTGTACTTTGGTCCGCGTTCCCTGGGCTACATGATACAAGTCCCGTCCTTCAGGCACTGCACGCTCTCCATCTGCTGCGTCATGGCCAGCACCTCGTGGAAACCGCTGCTCAGGCCCGACATGTGCTGGAAGTAGGCCTCCTTCTCCACCTGCACCGACAGGTTGTTCACCCCGGCGTCCTTCAGCACACTCGTCACCTGGGCAACCACACACACACACAACCAGCATGTAGCTCATAGCTGCTTAAGAATGAGCGAGGAGGCTTAACTTGTTGCCAGGGACCTTCTTTGTGGAGATGCATCATGAAGTGAGGCAGCCTCGCCAGGTAGCATCCCATGACATACGCCCAAACTAAGTCACGTTTGGGCGTATGTCAATTTACCATGGGGAGTCACTATAACAACTAAGATTTTTTTTCTTGAAAACAATTACTTAGAATAACGATGTGAAATGACATACGACAGCGGTCATATAAAGTCTGATTGAAAAATGTATTAACGTGGTTATATCGTACAGGTGTATGGAAATTAAAAAATCAAGCGGACAAGTTACATGCCAACCATCAAGTGAAAACTAGGTGCCTTTAGGATGCTTCCTACTGAACCAGGACATGTGTGGCATAATTCATATATTTGCCACGGACTTTGACAAAACGGATATTGCTCAGGGATGTTTTAGTGAGGCCAGGAAAGACAGTTACGATGGGTTGATCCTGGGTTTACATCATTAAGGGCTTTTAGAACAGTAAACCCGATGCACATGGACCAGTCCGTACCTGCTGTATGACCCTCTGCTCCAACACCTCCGCCATCACCTGGATGTGAATGGTCCCGGCCACCATGCTGGCCGAGTGCCTCCAGAAGTGAGCGTCTCGGTAGGATAGGACTCCGTCGATCTTCTCCACCTACAGCAGGACGGGGGCCAACAGATGGTCAGTTGGGACTCAGATACGGGAATCCTCTAACACAATAGGATTACTAATGGAATTCAATATATTGCGCCTTTGTCTTGGGGAATCACGTCTTGGGGAATAACATCCTATCAATCGATGACATCTGCCTTATTTAACTAGATCGCCGGACATCTGGGACCTTTTGTACAGGTCATACACACGCACACATGTTATCCAATACGCCCAAATTCGACCAATCACAACAAAGTGCTCATGAAAACATATCTCCCCCCCCCACATACCCTGCCGAGGCGATTGCAATGTAGAGCTAATCGGTCTGGGGGGCCTCAAGTGTACAACCATCTGAGGTCTTTGTAGCTGGGAGCAGCAGCGGCTACGTCAAAGACCCATGGCCCCTCCCTGGTCTCCCCTTGGTCTCCCCTTGGTCTCACCCTGGTCCCCCCCCCCCCCCCCCCCCCTGGTCTGGAGGTCCCCCCTCGCTGACCTTGGCCAGCGCGTGGTCCAGCTCCTTCTCGTGCTCGGGCGGGGCCCGCAGCACCAGCACCTCACAGGCGTCCTTGATGAGCGGGATGACGCTGAGGAAGATGAGCACGGCGATGAAGAGCGAGCAGATGGGGTCGGCGATCAGCCAGCCAAACTGGTTGATGAGCAGGGTGGAGATGATGACGCCCACGCTGCCCAGCGTGTCCGCCAGCACGTGGAGGAACACACCTGGAGGGGGGGGGGGCAGGGGATTGGGTAGAGAGAGAACTTGTTCGATGGGCGTCTCCATGTAAGGCGCACCGACAGATTTTTGTTTAGTTTGATAGTTAATTGTTAACAAGCTTGATTGTAAATTCCTATCCGGTTTGATTTTTCATTTCTATTTAGCTTGATTTGTCAGTTGTTTAAAAGGTGACATATTATACCACCAGGTATGGGTTATGAAAATCGGCCTCTTCTGACATCACAAGTGGGCGTGTCCATCTAGATAGATCAGTCTACCAGCCTAGCCAATTGACCGTATTACATCTAGGTGGACACGCCCACTTGTGATGTCAGAAGAGGCCGATTTTCAAAACAGCTTGTAACGGCTGATCACACTCACACGGTGGTATAATATGTCACCTTTAAAAAGCTTGATTGTAAACTCTTAACTTACGTAAAAACCGGTTCATTAATTAAACGATTGCCTGTAAGATGGGCTGCATTCTTGGTAATATTAACACTCATTCTAATAAATGGTCATGTGTTTCTCCTTTCCCTGTGTTTTGCCTTTGCCTTCTCCGATGTCAACGGCCCTCAGAAATGCAAACATGACCGTTCCACCTTGTCCCATCCCGCCCCCCACAGTCATTCCTTATCTCCGCGACTTCCTCGACTGCCAAGCTAAACTCAGTGCGGTGACATCAACTTGGATGGCCGTTCTCAACAGCTTATCGCCTCTACCTTCCCTCACGTAACACCCCCGTGTTACAGGCCGGCACACAGCTGGAGAGCATACCAAGTGACATTTAGGATCATTATATTATATGTCATAACAGAGAAGCAAAACATAGGCTTGGGGCCATTCCACAGCTATCACGTCTATAAGTAATTATATTACACAAAATTAAATTCAATAAAGAGATTCTGATTCTGATTCTGATTACACAAAATTGTAAACGTTCTTTCTCAGCATGGTGAGAGTCAAAGGTCACCCAATAGGATGAACCGATTCCACCAAGTCTTCCGGTGGGCTCGTGTGTCGACCAATCACCTCTCATGTTGGCGTTCATCCCTCCGCCCCCGCCTCCGTGAGCGTGCCCGTGGCTGCCGTGAGCGTGCCCGTGGCCGCCGTGAGCGTGCCCGTGGCCGTGCTCATTGTGGGAGTGGCCGTGGTCGCTTGACGGACAGCTCTTGGCGGCGCCGTGCGAGTGGGCGTGGCTAAAGGCACAGATGCCAACCAGGTTGACGAGGAGGCCTCCCACCGACACCGGCTGTTGGGGGAAGGGGGGGGGGGGGGGGGGTGGAGATGGAGAATGATTCAAACGTACAACAAACGGGCGTGTTCGGAGCGGGGAGCAGCAGCTACAGGCCTTCACTCATAGCTGGCGTGTTTTGCCAGTCTGAGTGCATACAACACAATCACAACACAATTACAACGTCACAACGTGGAACAGACCAAAATGATACACAATTACGCAAGATGACATACAATCAACAAATATGTGATTTGGGGGTCATATTTTGCAGCGAGGTTTTTAGAATGTAAACATGTGACTTGACTTGTGAAGTTCCAACTGCCGCCGATTGTGGATGGAAAAACAACGCACGCACTGTTGTCTCTTCCTCTGGTGTGAAGGCAGGCGCAGCCGAGGGGCCTTTACCGTGAGCATGTCCGTGTTGATGTCGGGAGGGTCGAAGAGCCGCGACACCGACTCCACGAACACGAAGAAGGCGATCACCATGAGGAACAGCCCGTTGATGAAGCCAGACAGGATCTCCACGCGGCCGTATCTGCGGGCGGGGAAGGGGGGGGGGGGGGGGGGGGGGGGGGTGGAGCGGGGTTAACCAAACAATACGGACGGGAATCACGCACGTCAGGTTTTTGTTTTTTTAGGAGTTTTAAATCTCTCGCAGTCGTGATTGCTTTCTAAACGATGTGACAGTGCGTGCCTTTTGTTTTTATATGATGGTATTATTCCTCGCCCTTGCAGTGAATCATGCAGATCGTTATTCAGGGCAAACGGGTACACAAAGGAAATTGGCACCATGGACACGGCAACAAATCTGGAAGCTGTGTCTGCGAGCGCATATGAAAGAGTTATTAAATAAGGATTTTGGTCCATAGACGATCATTCAACCCCCGCCCTTGATGGACCAAATATGGATCCGCAAATAATCTCCAAGCAACAACCGCGCCCATAAGGTGAAATAGAAGGCTTCATGCTGAGGTCACACACGCTATGTCCATATCTTTCATAGTCTAAGGTTGTCAATGTTGGACCCGATCTAGAGGTTCAAAAGTGACGGAGGGGTCCCAGACCCAGGTCTCCCCCCCCCCCCCCCCCGTCCTCCACCCACCCGTAGGAGTAGATCTTGGTGGCCTTCCAGCGGGTCATGAGGGCGGCGAACAGACCCAGGACCAGCGCCGAGCAGTCGAACAGCATGTGGAAGCCGTCCGAGATGAGGCCCAGGCTGTTGGTCCACGCGCCGTAGAAGAGCTCCACGAAGGTGAACGCCTGGGGGACGGGGAACACGCACGGGCAGGGCCTTGTTTGGTTAAGGCAGAGGGAGGAGGATTCTGGGTATTCGGCGTCTGAGCCAAACAGATGGGCTACATCATAGACACGCTATTGACAGAGCGAGAGGACTTTTACATTTGTCTACACATTTTTTCTTTTTCTTTATTTTTTATTAGCAAAATCACAGGGACAAACCCGGATTACAGTCTGGCTTGCCTGCTGTACGATGCTTCCAAGACAAATGTGGAAAAAAAAACAGTTTATATTTTCTTTGTTCTTGTATACAAATTAAGAGGGGCGACCTCAAATCCTGGCCGACTCGTTCGAAAGACATTTAATCAGCCAGGTCTTTGATGGTCGTGTCGGGGACATTGTGGGTGTAACAACGGGACATTCCATTGGAGGCATGTGGGTGCTGAATGAGTGATAAAGACCTATGCAGCTGTGGGAACTGGGAAACCCTGCCATTTGATTATATTTAAACCATGCAAAAGGCACAAACAATTTGGCCTAATTGAGCCGCATACATAAACAAGCAATTTTGGGACTGCAAGCAGTGCCAGTGTGTCACTACCAGTGTGTCTCTACCAGTGTCTCTACCAGTGTCTCTACCAGTGTGTCTCTACCAGCGTGTCTCTACCAGTGTCTCTACCAGTGTGTCTCTACCAGCGTGTCTCTACCAGCGTGTCTCTACCAGTGTCTCTCTACCAGCGTGTCTCTACCAGTGTCTCTACCAGTGTCTCTCTACCAGCGTGTCTCTACCAGTGTCTCTACCAGTGTCTCTACCAGCGTGTCTCTACCAGTGTCTCTCTACCAGCGTGTCTCTACCAGTGTGTCTCTACCAGCGTGTCTCTACCAGTGTGTCTCTACCAGTGTGTCTCTACCAGTGTGTCTCTACCAGTGTGTCTCTACCAGCGTGTCTCTACCAGCGTGTCTCTACCAGTGTCTCTACCAGTGTCTCTACCAGCGTGTCTCTACCAGTGTCTCTACCAGCGTGTCTCTACCAGTGTGTCTCTACCAGTGTGTCTCTACCAGTGTCTCTACCAGTGTCTCTACCAGCGTGTCTCTACCAGTGTCTCTACCAGTGTGTCTCTACCAGCGTGTCTCTACCAGTGTCTCTACCAGCGTGTCTCTACCAGTGTCTCTACCAGTGTCTCTACCAGTGTCTCTACCAGCGTGTCTCTACCAGTGTCTCTACCAGCGTGTCTCTACCAGTGCCCGTCCAGTCCTACCAGGTTGAGACAGAGGAAGTAGAAGATCTGCCGGGAGTCGTACTCCTCCAGGATCTGCTTCAGGGACTCCTTGATGAAGCGGGGGAGGCTCTGAGAGGTGTGCTGCAGGGCGTCGCCCATGAAGTTGTAGAGCGGGGTGCCCTCGGGGGAGTAGCCCACCAGGGTGCCCTTCTGCCCCTTCCTGGAGGGCGCCGACAGGATGCTGGAGGCTGCAGCACGACCACAGCAGGAGAGATCATGTTCAAGTGCCCCGGAACCCAAAATCGTGTTCTTTAAGGTTTTGGTTTAAACGTGTTAGTGTGTCTTCTATGATCTTAGACAACGGCTTCCGCAACACAGTCAAGACTCACTTGTTCAGAGTTCACCTGGACTTATTGCGTACTTGTGTAAATGTACTTATTGCAAGTCAATTTGGATAAAAGAGTCAATGTCAATTAACAATGTACCCAAATGTAAACATAAACATAGGGATCTATGCTATTTTTTAACTGTTACTTAAATAATAGCATAATGCAGAAAAGTTTTTGTCTCGGCCGAACAGTTAGTGAAGGACTTTAGTAAAAGAATGGTGAGATTAAACCTGAACTTTGAAATACGTCCCATTAGCAGCATCTAGTGGCTTGAGTTGTTGCTACATTTACACCTTTTTTTCCCCAAAGAATGTTAAGCCTCTTTGGTTGTCATTTGGATGCTGACTGCTAGTCATTTTCTTTTGTTTAGACTAGTGGTCCACCTAACCACCGCCCGGGGGTTTGGTGAACCACCATTTAAGAGGAAAAGGAGGAGGAGGAAGAGGAAAGAGGAGGCGGCCCCGAGTACTGACCCAAGACGAAGATGACGGCGCTGACCACAACGCCCCCGGAGAGCACGTGCTCCGTGCCCCCGCGGCCGTGCAGGGGGGTCCGGACGGACAGCAGCCGGTCCGTGAAGGGGTGGCTCCAGAAGTGGGCGAGCAGCAGGGCGCTCAGGAAGAGGGCGGCGGTGCTGTAGCGAGCGCAGCGCGGCGCCTCCATCTTGGCGGCGCACACCGCCTCCACGTAGAACTCCAGGATCATCACCGAGAACACGATCAGGGCCAGGGGCAGGATGAGGCCCGACCACGACTCCACCTTGCTCTGCAAAAGGACCCCACAGTCAGGACCCTCGATTTGGATCGCTGTAGCGCTAGCATAGCCGCCAGGCGCTAGCTCACACAGGTTGTCCTTTAAAGAGTCTGTGAACTCCTTTTTTACAGCAGAAATTCAAACGCTGGGAGATTCAAGAAAATGTGTTTAGTGATGATGACGATCCTAAAAGAGATATTACAAAAATCATTGTAAATATGATGGTAGAGACACGGTATATTGTAAATATACGCCTACTCGAGCAATCTGCTCCAATACCTCAGCTTGACGCCTGGTACAGCCATCGCTACGAGCAAGCAAAGGCTGCACAACAAAGTCACAACTGTTCTGTTTTATGCACCGCAATGGGGAATTGAGCTCCCTACCGATGTCAGGACCGCAGAGTCTTCAGCAAGAGACTCAAGACTCACCTGTTCAGAGTTCACCTGGACTCATAGCCTCCCCCCTTACCTCCCCTCCTCCTCCCTTACTCTCCTAACAACACCCCTCTCACACTCTTATTGTGTGATTGTTCGTCCTAACACACAATTCCAGACGCTGCACGGTTCAACAGGCACACCGTGTCAGGCTTCGAGGACGGGTCGTTGGGGGGGGGGGGGGGGGGGGGGTGGAAGTGCAGGGTGACCAGGAGCAGCGCGGAGCCTACCTCGGTGGTGGCCGACAGCACGATGACCCAGGGCAGCAGCACGGCGCTGGACACCAGGTTGTCCAAGGCGTAGAGCCGCTTGGCCCCGCCCACCTCAACAGAGAGCTTCCTGGAGGCGGAGTGGAAGCCCACCTTCAGACACAGCGAGACCACCAGCAGCACCACCCCACCCTGGAGGGAGGAGAGAAATGTAAGGAGGGAAAAATTCGATCCGGAGAAAAGAATGTGATCGTGTTCGTCGCAAAGTTGCACGAGAAACATTCTCGTGCTTTTTCTCTGCCGGTACTTTCTGTTGCTTTTGAGAATTACTCACAATCATGTCCAAGGGTTAAATTGAAATGTTATCCGTTCTCTGAGTGAAGTTGAGCGCTTTCTCTGAGGCACTTGGCCCTCGTCACCAAGTGAGGGCCACGCCTTTACTTTTGCAGGCTCCTCGCCAGACTTACCTTGTGATCGGCCACACCAAGGAACGCGATGGCAGTGTAGAGGAAATGGGTGAGGGCACTGTCGTGGTGACCCTCCGCTGGTGAGAGACGGTCAAGGCACCAGAACAACACTGACGGGCACATTATGCAATGAACCGGTCATTTGGAGATTTGCCTTTAATAAAAATAACAACGACAATCAAACAAGCGTGAGGATACGATGCTCCGCCATCTTGGCCATGAGGTCATCGTTGTCGAAGAGGAGGAGGCAGACCACAGCGATGATGAAGAGGGCAGCACCTCTGGTCTGGTAAGGGGCGAAACAGATGGAATCCATTTAGGAATGGCTTTGTACAACTATAAGTCAGACATACTAAAGACAACATAACAAAACATGAATCCAATGATCGAAACATCCACATAAACATATACATGCCAGGTGGGGTCTTCCTTAGAACAATGCACTCAAAGCGCTGCACGGTACGGATGTGGTCTTACCTTAGAGGGTCCGCCCCCTGAGGTGGTGAAGAGCACTGCCAGCAGAGCGAGGACCACCACATCGCTGTGCTCAAACAGCAGCAATGTCCTGGAGGAGGAGAAACAGAGGCTCACCTTGTGGTAACTTATGCATGCATTCACCATGACAACTGAATATCATTTATTTATAGGCCTCACCCCAACTGTATGTCATTTTTATATGTAAGGGGATAGCTATGTAAGTTATAGTGTCTAGCAAGATGTAATGGGAAAATTAAATTTTCACTTTCTGTTTCTCCAACTGCCATTTGTTGGTAACTGCCGGTTTTACTGACCCCATGGGGAAGGTCGAGGAGCAAGGATCCCAACTCATAAGGCACGGCTACGTCCCCCCCTGTATGACATCCTAAGGAGGTCATCGATAGTTTACTGCCATCTGGTTAACCAATACTATAGTTTAATTAGGGGGCAGATGATTGTATGTAACCCTAACCCTCGGATTAGTGATTGTTTATTGTATCGTTTATTATTTAAATAAATTACCGAAATTGTTGTTCTAAGTTCGGATGACTCTTTATTCGTAAACAGTTAAGACAGAAACGATTGACGTGGTCCAAAATTCAACCACACAAGGCACCATCTGCTAAGAGTTATTTTACAATATTACGATGGAGAAAAATAACAATAAGATGAAGTTCTATTGCTTCACCAAATGCTCCCTTTGCTTGACACTGTAAACATGTCATCATCACACAGTCAAGGAACTAAATCGAATAACTGGTATACTTGTATGATAGTAAATACTATATATGCATAGTATAGAAATTATAAAAGCTTATAAACTAGGCTTGTTTTTGTAGCCTATTCTACAAATTTGCTACAATCAGTGGGATTGGACATTAATACAAGCAATGAATCTAGGCAGGTACCCCTCACACACATAAGAGCAGAGCTTCCTTTAGTTCCTTCATCTCAAGGTCTTATGGGAAGCAAATGACGGTTAAATTAATCATACGGATGGGTTCTTCAGACCAAACCAAAAGCATGTTCGAACAATTTCTGGGGATAAACGTTGGAAGTCTTCTGTGCCACCGCAGGGAAGCTTCTATTCACTGATCCCTAGCAGATCCTACTCGTGAGCCAGAGTAGTACAGGTCGGTTAGTGGCAGGAACGTTACCTCAGCGGGCCACAGAGCGTGAGTCCGAAGAAACCCAGTAAGGAGATGATGCATCCTAAGACGGAATGTTTGAGTAGCTTTATCCACTGAGAGAAGACAAAGAGGAGAACAGAATCACTGGGCAGTTAATACTGAGATTTGGACATAAATAATCATAGCCTACGTCTTGTCCATAGCCGGAAGATATTTAAAAAGGGAGTGTAAAATAGCCAGTAACTAGATGATCAATGTAACAATTCATTGATTCTTCAATGACTATTAGTGATTAGTAATGATTTTATGTTGCTATCGGAGACTTATAATCTCAACAGACCTGTCTTTTTGAAATGGCTTTTCCAGAAGAGAAAGGCTTTTGAAAGAAAAGCAAAACCACTGCACTCCTGAAAGAAAGAAAAAACGTAAATGTAAGAATTCAAACGTCGGAATTTACATGCAAGGTCAAGTAATTGGGTAAAAGACTTAGTACATCAACAACCAAATACAAATCGTCTACATCTGGCCTTACTTACCCTAATTTCAGTATGAAGATAAACTGGACAATATGGACAACTTTGAGAATGTCATATGACTCAAAGATCCCGACAGCTTTAAGGACTTTGGAGATGAGCAGTAAGATGATGTACCTTGTTAACCTGTGGAGTGAAAAACACAGGGGAAGCCAATCATATGCATGACCGAATGTTCATGCATATGACTCCCATGTTCAGTTTGGGAGTCAAACCGAATGTAGTCTGACATTACTTTGACAGGGCAACAATCATACCGGTTGGGAACAACTGCCATAGTGGCTAAGATCCTATTTAGCATAAATGACTGACTGACGGAATAGGCATGGCTCTGCATATTATAATGTGAAATATACAATGGAAGACATGTCAACATTTCCCATTCATGATTACATTGTGCGACGTAATAGGTACAGGTTTGAGCTGGGTCGTAAACATACCTGGCATTGGGCACTTCAACCATTCCGAGTTTCCCACTAGAGAGAACATTGCTGCTGTACTTTTCATCCATCTTCACTCGTCTGGGAGCGGAACAGCTGGGAGGAATGGACTTCAACCAAAGCAGAATATCCTACAAAGTGTCCTCGTCTGTCCCAGAGATCCGATGCAGGGACGTCTTAAGGGACATTTCTGGAGCCTGCCGACTGATCTCCGGTCGCTCTACCAATGTGCATCATTTTAAAAGTAAATATCAGACTAATGTAGTGTATTACAACAAATCTAGTGTATTACAACTAATATTGACAGCATCTATCTGCTGATTGTTAGCTGTGAGCTAGCTTACCATTGGAATATAACTCAAGTATGTTACCCAAGAAGTCCTCTCTACACTTGGAACTGAATGCCGATGGCAGCATTTACCTAGTTCAAACACAGACACAAATATTGTGTAAATCAACCATTTCTTTTAGCTGAACATAATCAGAGGCACCACAAAAATCTGAAAGAACAACATCTAGCTGGTCAGGCCAGACTTCCGGACACGGGGAAACGTGACACGTCACGACTGTGTGTTCGTGAAGGTTGCTCTTGCGCGGCCCATTTCGCTTGCGTAAAATCAATAGTTAGACGATAGAGCAGGACAGCTTTACGCATAAATCTTACTTTATTTTCCAAGTGACCAAAACCACACAGAATGAAAGACAAGGCATTAATTGTCTATTTGATATACATTGCATTTAACACTTGAGATATATATATATATATATAGTAATAGGCATACAATGATAAGAAATAACAAATGCGTCTGCCTATCCTACTTTGCCAAACTCTTGAATTAAAAAAAACATCCTGACTTTATTTATTAGAAAATTGTTTATTCTATTGACCAATGTAATTTAAAAGGAACCAATCAAATCGACAAAATGTATGCCATGAAATTTTTAATTACAGCGAGAAATATTCTTTCAACTGAGTATTTTTGTATTTAACAGCCCACTTCATATTGCTGTACATTAACAGATTTTTTTTTGTCCTTGTTGTGGTTTAGTAACCAGTGGTCAGGAAGAGTTAATAATCCAAAGTAGCCAGTTGACAAAGCATTCAGCCACACAGTTTATGCTGCCATCACTTGACCCATTAGGTCGAATTGAATGTGCATTAAATGGGTAAACCTAGTCTGCATAAAACATCAAGTTATTGTTTATTTGTGTTATAATGGGAAGAGTCCGGTCTAATTGCACTGGAAACGTTGTGGAGAGGAGCAATGGTAAATAAGGAGTAAACAAGATTACCAAAGTACAGGACATTTATGAGTTAAATATTACATCTTAGTGACGAACTTTGATATATTCAGCATTAACATTTGCTAATTTTTTCCTTTTAATAGACAAGACTGACAGCGATCAGCAATAAATCCACGTCCACCAGTAGACCAGCAGCTGCGCTCTAGTTGGGTCCGCACAAACCCAGCAAGATCTTCTCCAAGTGGCCCTTGGTGTCATCCTGCAAATCACGGAATAAATCAAAAGGATTAGAACATTTGTCCCCATGTCAATGTTATTTGTGTGGCCCTCAGAAAAAGCCCTAAATACCTTTTGTGTTCCAGGTTGAAAACAGTTCCACTCGTGTCTCACAATGTGTTGGTTAACATTAATGTGTGTTTGACTAAACTTTACGAGTAGGGCAATCAGCATTGGTACCACAACATGTGTCACCGGCCCACTCAATTTATCCAGATTGCATTTCTTTTAATCTCGAGGCAGCAGTTCTTCTTGCCCTTTTACCACAGTTTGAGTCTCAAAGGGCTTCACAGCCCACATTAAAAAATGACACCACCCCCCCCTTACCCAGAGTCATTTAAAATGGCAAGGAAACACTTTATCAGGGAGGGAACCCAGAAGAGGGATCCCTCCTAGCTAGGCGTGCAGTAGGCTCCATGATGGGCAGATGGAGCGTCAGCAGCATAAACAAGCACAGCAAAGAAAACAGATTCGTACCAAGATGCACTGCTGCAGGGTCTTGCCGTACATCAGCTTGAACTCGGAGATGATCTTCTTCAGGTCCACCTCGGAGCGGCCCACAAGCACCCTCATCAGGGTGTCCTCACAGGTGCCGTGGCCCTGGCGGAGGGCGACAGTCACGGGTTAGAAGAGTCGCTCGACTAGTTCGCGTTTACCGACACATCGAGTATAGTCGCACACAATTATTGAGCATGTCAATATTGGTCTTTACCTCCATTGCTTTGTGCAGTCTTTCAGCAAAGAAAGCAGGCTTGCTCCAGGAACACTTCACTAGACGCCAAAACATACAACACTAATTCAATCGTTGGAAATACAGCAGGATATTTAAAAATGACTACCATATAGCTCCAAGTATAGCTACCCTTCCAGATAGCTAGTCCCTTGGCAGGGATGCATTACATTGTAAAGTATCACGGGATACCATTCCAACACTGGTTTGTATTGGTTACTGGCTGCAATTTGGCCTGCAGCTAACTTATTGAGCAGGTTTAGATCAGGTATCTTGGTGTGAGACGGAGGGTTTTTCTTACCAATGTCAATGAGGCAGTCTTCAATGTCTCCCCTCAGCTCCATGTCCAGGGCCTTTGGTAGGTTCACGTCACTTATCTTGGAATAATGCTTAAAGGCTGAGGATTACACACACAGATATGTAACGTTTAGATTGTAGATCATCAAATGAAGCAATACAAATATTGGCATCCTATTTTATACTGTGGAAGGCATCAATATGCCTGTTCATTGGCATGTCTAAATGTGTCCCGTGTTATGGTACTGCAATTATTCAATAAAAAAATGCAACAAGGTCATGTATGATTTTTTCCTTAATTGAACACATGCTCCTTCTTGATGCCCCTCTCCTGACGTAGGAAGGACCCTTGCAGCTGAACATCCATTTGCTCTGAGCCATTTCAACGGCTACGGTTTCATAAGACCCATCTGGTCTAATGTCCAGATCAGAATGCATCCATTTATTTATGTTGACATTTCAATCTTAAAATGCAATTCTCAAGTGACTGAAATGAGACAGTTGACGAAAACGACGTTTGTGTCATGTTCGCCGGGTTATGCGTATAGTCCCATATTCAGAGTGGATCCACTGGTTTGACTGGGCGTGGTAGGATCCACTGAGGCTGTGTTCAGACAGAACTCGGAATGTTATGAGTCATCCATAACCGGTCAAAATAATACAAATCATGTTACCTGCAGATGTCTATCATTGGTCATGACTGTCGTTGGTCATGCCCGTCAAGTCCCTCCTTTGGTTTGCGTTCATCCCTCACCTAGCAACTCCTCTGCATTCATCAAGAACCATAACCATGTTCAAACAATGCTTACTCTGGGTCAGCTGGGGCCCGCTACGGGTGGTCAGGATGTCGATGAAGACCGAGATGTCGATATCTTTGTGTTCCTCGCCTGCCTCAAAGAGTTCCTTCAAAACAAAAGACAAAACAGACCATTGTGTCTGACCTAAAGAAAAAAAAAAATAGTATGACAACATTGAGAACATAAGATGGCATACCCTCGCATCCTTTTTGGCCAGTGCTAGGTCTACGATATGACCCTCATTTTTGTTGGCCTTCAACATGGCGTGCAGAGCCAAGGCAAAGTCCCCGTCGGTTTCACTGTCGATGACCTCTTCCATGGTCTGCCCGTATTCTGGGGGAGGGAGTGAGTTAAAGAACATAAAAGTAACACCAAGACATATTATCCGTGATCTATCTTTTGGAATAATCAAGTATTTTCAGTTTAATTAAAATCCATTTGAGTTCTTCTTGCCCTCCGTCATATTTTGATTTACCGAGATTTAAAAATTGTTTGAAAACCTAGTCCAAGGGTATGACATGATCCAAACATGATATGAAGTGAGGACACTCCTTTGCACAAATGCTGTCCAAACATATAGATAAGGAACACTGAAAAGCGGAGAGCTGTACCTTCTTTAAAAGCCTCTTGAAGCTCGCGAATCTGTTGATTTGTCCTGGATGCGAGAACTTCCACGATGACGTCTTCATTCGTGCCGAAACCCTGCACAGGTGAGCAACAACGCGGTTAGAATCACAATAAAAGTGATCAAGTCAGAACGAGTCATTGTTGGACATTATTCACCTTGGTGGCTTTCCTGATTATGAAGGCATCATACTGAGCAGGTGTCATGAGCAGAGCCAGAACAACATCTTCCAGGTGGGACCTTAGCTCAGATTTCAGCTCATCAGCCAGAGACTGGAACGGAAGAGCATTGAACAATATGAACCAAAAAAACATAAAAATGCACCTCAGAAAGTTAACCGCCCAAATTGGCCCAGTCGGCCCAGAATGCTTAAAAAGGAAAAGCAATTATCAAGAAGGATGAATTGAGTGTAAAAGAACATTGTGTCATAGAAGAGAACTCCTTTATTGCTGAAACAGCACAGACATTGTGTCACAAGTTTGTCAACTAGGACTTAGCTAAACGGCTGATCTACCCTACAGCAGTGTACATCAGTCAGGAAGGGGAATGTCACCTTTCCAGTGTCGGCCTCGAAGGCCCTCTTGATCTCCTGCCGTTGTTCATTGCTTCTCTGCACAAGCACTGAGATGATCGTGTCTTCGTCCACATCTTGAAGAGCAAAAAGAACAAAGCATTAAGCCTCCTAGTATCCAGAAGCGGGCTGGGTGGATGCGATTCTTTCTTAAACGACACAAAACAAGAGTGGTTCTTACTTCTGGAGTTGATGGCTTCCTCCAGGAAAATAACGTCCTTCCTTGGGTTGAAGTTCGGGTAAGGGGCGATGGTTCCGTGAAACTCTGGCTTCTTATGGGTCACCTGTGAAGATAGTTCAAAATTAGAACCTTGAATAACAGCCATTTAGCTCATGGGTATAACTAGCATATGAAATGTCCACCAACTCCATAGAATTTATATAAATATAAAGAAGAATTTATATAATTCTTCTTTATATAAATTCTATGGAGTTGAATTCTACATCTTAGATAACTCCATACACACATCCAGTCGGAATGCCTCCGTCATGTCATGTTAGGTGCATTTTCATAGCAGTTAAAACTCCATTAAAGATTGTTTTTGTTTTTTTGTGTTTATTTGTATTCTTAACTGGTACTCACTTGGAACGAATCGTCCTCTTCAGAGTCCCTTTTACTGACAATATCTTTGAAGAACTTCTTGAAGAAAGTCATCTTGGCGTTTCTGAAATTAGAAACACATGGACTAATAAGACTCCTTTCACAGAGACATCGTCGTAGGACAAACACAGGTGCCCCTCATAATGTTAATAAGGTATCTGCTCTTTTTATGAACCAGGGCGCGGTTTGAAGGCTAAACTAGTAAAGATATCCCACATTGACCATGGACCATTTGCCCTGGTCCATTAGCAGGCTTTCAGGCTTCAATGTCAATGGACACTCTACAGAGGTCTGACATAGCAGGGCTGAGTAGACCCAGGTGTAGCCTGTAACTTTAATAATGAATGCATTCCATTTTGTCATTGTTTACTTGCTCAAATTAACCTCGCCTACATGCAAAAATGTATCCAACACTTTAAGCTTGTTACACTCAAGTATCATTTTAAAGATTTGAAGATAACTTTGATTTGCACTTTTGATCAGCATGACAGTTTCAAAGTACTTAGATACAAGGATGGACATGAAAATAACAAAGCACAGTCCACACATAATCCTCTACAATTGAAAATGAAAGCTTTGCATATAAAATGCAAAGGCTGCTATACTATAAAACCACATCAACAGAGAGACACGTTACACACACACATGCACACAAGAATAGTAGGAGCTTCTGTGTCAAAAGTTCAGATAATCAAGTCTCACCTGTTGGCAGACCAATGGCAGAATGCAGATGAAGAATGTGGAGTACACTACCCAACGCGGGTTTCTGACTCCACCCACGTCAACCTGATGGGTAGGTTTGGGTGCAAATGGTTGTATCACATGCAAAACCGGTCCTTTGGAAGGCGAGGCAGTCCTTTGTTATTTCCTCAGTGTGAGCGAAGAATGTAACAATTACTGTGTTTCATTTTGGGATTTTTCACCCACTTAAATAATATTAATTCTGAATTTAGGCTTTCAGTAAGCTTGCGGTCCATGGAAACACCTGACAGTGACCATAGGGATAGTTATATATCCCATCATGATACATCCACCTCCTGCTAGCTGAATGAAAGACTTGTATAATGCTGTTTCTATTTGGATCATTGCTGATGGGTTGCGGACCGGACACAAGACATTTTCAAGTAAAGATCTCGGAAAAGTGGGTTTCAGTTAACCAAGACGATATATAACTCAAACCCAAACAAACAAAGTAATTGATGTTAAAATACGTCAAACTTTATTTGAAAAAGGAAGGTATATAAGTGCATAATCCAATTTTGTAAAATCCTTGAAACTTTAAAACTTTCGTATTCCATTTCTAATAAATTTAAATTGATCACTAGTAATTTGCTGGTTTTCATGCTTTTCACTGGTCAAGAACTTGAAACCGAAAACAAAATATCAATGAGATTACCTGAAAAAAATAGATAATCAGTTATACTGTGTATATAAAAAAAAGTTCAAATTAATACTTGCAGAATTCCAACACACAAAACCAACACACACTTCCTCTGCCCAACACCTTAGGCATGTCAAACGTTTACTTACAACTCCCTAGTATTAACTAATCCGGGTCACATCTGCTGCTGTAAGGTAAACAGCACTGGTCACGTGAGGAAGGTTGCCTGTATCCCTGGAGGATAAATAACACCTAGTGTCATGTCAACCATGTTGGTATTCTGGCCTGCAATGTCACATCATCTTACCTACTGCATCTTTATGTTTTTGTTGAGGTTTGTTTTAAGGAAAACAGGACCCAAATTCCCAAGTTCCTGAAGGGATGTTTTTACAGTATTCCTGTGTATTTCTAAAAAGACATTAGTAACACTTAATAATAAAGTTCATAACAAGCCATTCGGTTAGTCAAATGAATTTAAAATAAATGTGAATAGATGCTAAAAAAAGTTTGCTAAACGTTTAAACAGTCTAAATGCATTCAACGTGTGTGTGTCTGTGTGTGTGTGTGTGTGTGTGTGTGTGTGTGTGTGTGTGTGTGTGTGTGTGTGTGTGTGTGTGTGTGTGTGTGTGTGTGTGTGTGTGTGTGTGTGTGTGTGTGATCAATGCATCTCAGAAGGGTTGAGGGTTTGTAACGAAACAAGATTTGGGTGGGGCTGGGGGAGATGACTCCACACTCTTCTCCTCCTTATCGTGGAGGGGGCCCTGGCCTCCCTTGGCCTCTCCCCCCCGGGCCGGGCCCCCCCGGGTGGCCAGGCATCGGTCCGGGTCCCCTGGGGCCGGGCGGGCGGTTCACAGGCCCCCGTACGTTGGGGTTGGGCGAGGCCAGGGTCACGTCCTTCTGCAGGTCCTTCTTGCCGGCGGCCCCCGGCTTCACCTTAGTGGGCTTGGGGGGCGGCTCCTCCTTCTCTGTTGAGGGTAGAGTTATGACCGATTATTGAAGCTGCGGTGGGGAAGACTCCAGAGTGGGGGAAGAGGTGAAAATAACAAGATTTGGTAAATAAATCAAGAAAATGTCCTATGATTGTGCTATGATTCCCGCGCCTGTGATTGACAGGCAAGATGGATCCTCGGTAACCAGATTAACCAGTTCAGAATTAGAAATTTAAAATTGAAATTGTGTCAACATATACATATATAGTATATCAGAGAGCGAACCTTTCACAATATTAGACAATGGAATGCTGCCATTTTGTACAAATTACACTGAAATATTATCTTTAAATCCCCCCCCCCCACACACACACACACACACACACACACACACACACACACACACACACACACACACACACACACACACACACACACACACACACACAGAGGCTATCCTTTCCTGTGAGGGACTGTTCTACAGGTCCATACAGTATGAGGGGGAATGTTTGCCCCCCCTTCCACCGAGCACCTTGAAGCGGTCTGAACCAGTACTGACCGGGCTCCGGCGCCAGCGAGCGGTTGGGCAGCAGGTCCTCCAGGTCCTTCTGCACCTGGTCGGTGCTCTCCGTGTTGTTCCTACGGTTCTTCTCCTCGTCCCGGGCCTGGGGGGGGGGGAGACACACACAGTCAGAGAGGGAGAGAAACACAGTCAGAGAGGGAGAGAGAGTGAGACAGACACAGTAAGAGAGGGAGAGAGAGACACAGTCAGAGAGGGAGAGAGAGACACAGTCGGAGAGGGAGAGAGACACAGTCAGAGAGGGAGAGAGAGACACAGTCAGAGAGGGAGAGCCAGACACAGTCAGAGAGGGAGCGAGAGAGACACAGTCAGAGAGGGAGTGAGAGAGAAACACAGTCAGAGAGGGAGCGAGAGACAGTCAGAGAGGGAGAGAGACCAACACAGTCAGAGAGGGAGGGACACACACAGTCAGAGAGGGAGCGAGAGACAGTCAGAGAGGGAGAGAGACCAACACAGTCAGAGAGGGAGGGACACACACAGTCAGAGAGGGGGGGCGAGACTCACAGAGAGGGATAGAGAGGGGAGATACACAGGGCCAAACACGTTTTCGAGATGAAAGAAAACAGATGCAAACTTTTGCTGTAACCTCACCATCTGCATCTTCTTCTTCAGTTCCATGTTGGCCCCTTGATAGGCCTCCGACACCGAATTCAGATAGTAGATGGCCAGTCTGCACGGATATATACGACAAAATATGTTTTCAAAAGGAAGACGTCAAAGGTATTTGAAAAAATAAGGCCCATATGTTATAATGGGCCTTATTCAGCCAGCCGCCATCTTGGTGCTAAACACTAGGATGTAGAACCAAGATGGCCGCCAGCAGAATAAGGCCAACCGGTTGCAAATTTGGTTCGGTTTGCTTCCTTAAAGTAAGTAAGATATTATCACTTTCATTCTGATTCAGACTTTGGTTGGGAAAGCGCCCACAGAGACTGGAATTATCCCTACAACAAACACTACAAACAAAGAAGCAGGAAACCTTAAAGGGGAACCATCACGCTGGGCTATTTTAGCAATCGAGATTGATGCTCCATACAGTCAGTGTGTTGAACAATAAAATCACACGACCTGCCACATTAACCCCTCCTCAGGAACGATGTAGAACTCAATTCCCAGATCGATGACAATCGATCTGGGAATTGAGTTCTACATGGGTCCTGGGAGAGGGGTCCACGTTGGTCCTGGGAGAGGGGTCTACATTGGTACTGGGAGAGGGGTCCTGGGAGAGGGGTCTACATTGGTCCTAGGAGAGGGGTCCACATTGGTCCGGGGGAGAGGGGTTTATGTTGCAGGTCACGTGTTTTTATTGACAATCCCACTTCTCAGGTGGTTTTCTTATCCACAACACACACAAGGCCGTGCTCAGTTAAAGAGCCGTTGCTACGGTTCCTCTTCAGCTGGGTCAGTGGGAGGGCAGCAGAGTGACGCTGATGGTCCCAGCTGTGTACTCACACCATGAGCAGCACGGCGGGGATGATCAGCCCTGGGTTGGCCGCGTAGCTGAACAGCGTCCCGAGGAAGGCGGGCAGGTCCAGGTCGATGGTCTCCATGATCACGTCAAACATCTTGGCCTTCCCACTGAGAGACGACCATGCGTAGGGGAGTGTTTGCTATTAGTGCTTGTCGGGTTAGGTTTGAGCCTCACAAATCAGACTTTAGTTTCACAATCGGATGCCTCTGATTGAAGATGAGCTCAAATCTGGGAGACCTTGTTCGTTTGGGTGTCGTTTTGCTTCCTGTTTGATTCCACCAAGCGCTGTAATTGGCTGACCTCTAACAGAACCTCTCCCGAACTATTGAAGTTTCCCAGTGGAAAGAAAAGCTAAAACCTCCTGTCTAGATACCAACGTCCTTAAAAAAGTTTGCAGTAAAGGTTTCAGATCCACACTGTGCAGACCGGCCACTATAGAAACACACTTATTAAAATTCCCGTCCTGAAAGCTTTGTTTACTGTGAAAAACCCTTCTCTTCTTGCCGCGCTGAAGTTCTGCTATAAGATAGTAGGATCCAGTATAAATGTGTGGGCATGTTGTCAGTCGAGCCTTACTGCATTACTGCCCTCATTCAGTGCAATTGGGTCGGTTTAGCTCAGGAGGTAGAGCAGGTCGACTTGTGACCGAAAGGTTGCTAGTTCGATCCCCTCCCAGCTGAGTGTAGATGTGTCCCTGAGCAAGACGCTTCACCCCAACTGCTCCTGGCGAGCCGACTGTCGCCTCGCAGGGTTGACTCCGCCGTCGGTGTGTATTTTAACCGTCGTATGTCACTTTAGAGGAAAGTGGCTGCTAAAGGCTCTTATGCAAGTCCCCGTCATCACCCCGCGGGACCCGCCCGTGTCTCCCAACCTGAAGGGTCCGCAGTCGAAGGAGGGCGGCAGGGTCATGATGGTGTAGACCACGGGCAGCAGGCTGAGGAAGAGGATGAGCAGCAGCAGGCCCATGTAGAAGTTGTTGGACTTGGAGGCCTTGAAGACCCTCTCGTGGGGCACGTTGGTGGCCATCACCGCCCAGCACTGGTAGTACATGGAGGAGAGCAGCCGCAGCACGTTGATCCCCACCAGCCCCGGGGCGTAGAACGCCCCCATCCTGAAGCAGGCACACACGCACAAACGCACACACTTTATATTGTAGGGCTTTATTAATGTCTCTATATATCTATAGTGAAGAGGACAGGACAGTAGTAATGGACAGAGGAGTTGAGATGGACAGGCCAGTGGAGGTGAACAGGACAGTGGAGATGGAGATGGAGGTGGACAGGACAGGACAGTGGAGACGGAGAGGACAGTGGAGGTGGAGGTGGACAGGACAGGACAGTGGAGACGGAGAGGACAGTGGAGGTGGAGGTGGACAGGACAGGACAGTGGAGACGGAGACGGAGAGGACAGTGGAGGTGGAGGTGGACAGGACAGGACAGTGGAGACGGAGAGGACAGTGGAGGTGGAGGTGGACAGGACAGGACAATGGAGACCGTGAGGACTGTGGAGGTGGACAGGACAGGACAGGACAGTGGAGACGGAGAGGACTGTGGAGGTGGAGGTGGACAGGACAGGACAGTGGAGACGGAGAGGACAGTGGAGGTGCACAGGATGGTGGAGGAAGCAGGACTTCCACCTCCACTGATAAACGTAATCTCTCTGGAGTGCCATTTATATTCAACTCACTGATGATCAACTCCAACAAGTGTAATGTGTTGACTCCTTCAGTCGACCCACTCTGAAAGTGGCCTCCAGTGAAAAGGATGAATGATAGAGAGGTTCCTACCAAATCATGCCTTGGTTGAAGACCAGGCCCAACACGTTGCCACTGATGTCAAATTCCCCATAGGAGGGCTGTAAATAACACAGGAAAAAAACACACATTAATAAGAATTACCATCATTTATCTCAGCAGTAACCCAAGCAGAGACGATCTAGGGAAACGTTTTGTTTGATTGGAAGGCCCTCCTTCTATGATTTCTGAATGACTCTCTATCCACACATGATGGCTAAATGCAGGCATGTTTGATCATTTATGGTTTGTAGTTCTCGTCCTGACCGTTAATACCGACAGGTAGGGCTCTGATAATACTTTCTAATTAATTCAGCACTTGTTATAATTCATTAATTATGGGAGGAAACAGTGAGGGATTTGTGAGACGACCAGGGGACGGCAACCTTCTCTATCAAAAGAGCCATTTCTGGTCCCTCCCCCCAAATAGAAATATCTGGAGCAACAGATAACACAGTATCTAATGTTTTAGAAATAGTTATACATATAAAATAACCAATAGCCCATAGTTTGTTGCATTTATGAAATGTGTGGCTGTGTGACGTTAATTTTAGTTGACCTAATCTAAAACCCTTTATTTTTGGTGTTTTACTGTCACAGTATCACCTTGATCTCAAAAATAGTAGAAGTTCCCTTTGAGATAAAAAATTTAAATAGTTTATATACTTTTTTTGAAGCCACTGCTAGCCACTGCAGAGGAGTGGAAGAGCCGCATTCGGCTCCAGAGCCGCGGGTTGCTGACCCCTGGACTAGACCAATGCAAATCTAAATCATATACTCAACATGAGATCATCTCCTTAGTGGTCGAGTACCATTAGGGGAAAGTTACACTTTGAAATGATGCAGAAACTGCATCTTTATGTTTCATGATGTTTTGACGTGGAGTTATTCATGTCCTTCCTTGCTGCGGCTGTGGGTTAACTCTGGCTGCCAGTGTGTCTGGCTAGGCAAGCTCCACGATGGACTTACAAAGCCGGCCTCCAGGTCCCAGCACCAACAGTAGTTGAGGAAACGGACGATGACCGCCCGGGCAAAGTCCCCGATCAGGATGGTCAGGTAGGTGACCTGGATGTCAGAGACCGTCAGCTTCACAAACTCCTGCGTTATAGAGGAGCAGGAAGGGAGGGTACAGACAGACAGACAGACAGACAGACAGACAGACAGACAGACAGACAGACAGACAGACAGACAGACAGACAGACAGACAGACAGACAGACAGACAGACAGACAGACAGACAGACAGACAGACAGACAGACAGACAGACAGACAGACAGACAGACAGACAGACAGACAGACAGACAGACAGACAGACAGACAGACAGACAGACAGACAGACAGACAGACAGACAGACAGACAGACAGACAGACAGACAGACAGACAGACAGACAGACAGACAGACAGACAGACAGACAGACAGACAGACAGACAGACAGACAGACAGACAGACAGACAGACAGACAGACATACAGTTATAGTTGGATAGACAGAAAGACAGACCGTTCAATAGGAAAGCAGGCCGGCCGATAGATAGATGGATATTAGGGCTGCACAATTATGGAAAAAATCATAATCACGATTATTCAAACGATTATTTTTCAGTTTGAAAACAGTGATTCAGCATTTCTCTCCAAAAATCACTTTGTAACTGAGAACGAAAAAAGAAATTTCCCTTAAAAAATTACACATACGTTCAAATAGAAAATAATGTACAAATATGTATCCAGCTGGATAAAAACAAAAAACTTCAGCTTGGAGATTGTTTGACCGTAAAATCAAAATCACGATAAAGAATGTATTAATTGCACAGCCCTAATAGATATATTGTATAGAGTGGAGTGCATGTGATTGATGGCTGGTTTAAGCCACCCCCACCTGGCCTGAGTAAGACTGATCGGACTCTGGGGCTGGGTGAGGCTGCTCACCCGTTGTACATTGAGCAATCAATGTGCAACAGGTTGAACCAGCCATCACCGCACACGCTCAGAAAGATCTCCGGCATGGCAACATGGAGCACCGGCTCATGTATCATAGTCGATGAACTCCTACAGTTAAGCTTTTCTCCAACCTCCCCATCCCAGCCCAGCTAAAGCCACCTAGGTGGCGTGTAGCAGCATGGTCATGACTACATATAGACAGATGGATACATGATAGAGGATTCATGTGTCTTTACTATGCCCACGCCCGTCTCCCAGCAGGGTCCTCTGATGATGTCAGAGGGGTGCATGGGCGGGGGCGTGGCATCGGTGTCGTTGGAGTTGAGGGTGAAGTTGGCGTAGTACTCCTTCATGTTCCAGAGAGAGGCGTTCCTGATGGAGCCCTCCAGCTCCAACTGAAAACAGTCACAGCGTGGGCTCATTCAAAAGAGCTTTTATTGGCCGCGCAAATTAAACATTTACAATGTAAAGCAGTACAATGTAAATGTACAGTTAAAAGGAAAAATCACAAAGGGAAAATGACAATGTTTACTATAAAAATATAAAACATTGAAATATAAAATACAAAATGGCTTTAGCCTATACATCAAATGCATGAATTTGTGTATCCGTGTCCATGACCCGATGGTGTACCATAATGTTGTTCTTGAGGACACCTAGTGGTAGGAATTTAAAATTCAGGTTGTTTCTACTTCTGTTGGCCACTGCTGATGTCTAGACAGTTTTAGGACCTTGTTTGCTTCTGTAACCCCCAGGCACCATTTAAAGTTCCTCCACTTTACACGGTCAACAAACAGCCACAAGCATCCAAGTTGTTGTTTTTTCAGATCACATAAGAGTAACTGCACAAAGTCCACTCACCTTAAAAACAACAAAACAACCTAAAGCCTTACTTATGTCAGAATAACAAACCTAAAGCTAGTACTTCCCACCGCCTGACTAGAAAAATCTAAACAGAACCACAAATTACAGCTAGAAAACGCTCTTCAATCACGACTGTCATTACGACATACCTTGGTGTTGACCTCATCGAACAGGGCGAACAGAAAGGTGTACAGATTCCCCAGGAACAGGGCGAAGATTCTCCCCAGCTGCCACTTGAGGGCGATACGGGGGTGGTACTCCTCCAGCTCAGCGATGGTCTCAAACAGAGGAGGACACACCAGGCCCAGCAGAGACATGATGATCTCCAGCTGGACGGGGAGGGATAAAGACCTGATGGAACCCCTCGCAGCTACACACCAGCTGGTTCACACCTGCACCGTTCACAGTCACGTTCATTTATATTGACATTAACATTTAGGGCTTTTATCCAAAGCACCTTACAATAAGTACATTTGTCAGAAGAAAGGGAAACAATATTACTCATTGAAACGCGTGCAACTTAGCACTTAACAATTGCTAAGTAAACCAATTCCCCTTACACAACAAGATAGCTAGGATAAGATGCTACACAATGCTAAGGACTTTTCTTAAGTACCATATTCACCGTTGTATGCCATAGATTCAACAACATCTGACTTGTATTGCCCTTAGTCCCAGAAACAGTCAAAGGGCTTCACAGGCAAAATTCTATGACACATTCCAAAACCGAAGCCCTCTAAATGACAGAGTAAAAAGAAAACATAAATCTCAAGGAGGAAGCCTTGAGAAGGGACACAGAAGAAGGATCCCGCCTTCCAGGGACAGTATAGTAAGGGATGCCAAATTAGCAGACGTATAATGGTAGCATAAACAACGAGATCACGTCGTTAGAAAATAGTCCATAAGTAATAAGTTAATCAGATGATACCACTGATGATATAAGAATGATCATTGCACCTTGCTCAAATTACGAAAACCAAACCATTACCTCGTTTTTCTCGTACCAACTGAGGTCATCCCTGCTGGCAAACTCCTGAGACCTCTTCACCACGAAGTAGATGAGGTAGCCACTCCCCCCAAGGCTGCAGATGATCATGAAGTTGGCCAGGACCCTCAGAAACCGCCGCAGGTGGATGTTCTCATCCTTCTGGTTCTCCTGCTCGTCCACGATGGACTCCTGGTGTGGGTCCAAAATCAGGTGCGTTGTTCTACGTGCTTTTGGATATTCATTTTTTTCGGTTTGATTTCGGTTCCTTACTGCAGTTGTTTATGTGGTGGTGTTTAGTTCTTAATGCTAGGGTTATTGAGAGAAAGAAGAGGCCATGTTTGCTGGGGATATGATAACATGGCCCATGGAAATGAGACCAAACTAAATAGCCCCTCAAGGGGAGCAACGTCAAACCATAGAGGAATTTCCACTAGATAGAATGAAATGGAAGAGGATGGATTTCTGGATCCATGCTGGAAACAACAGAGACCGCGCCTCTTTCAAGAACATCTCACAAGCTGACTCGTGTACTTTTCAATAATTTAGTACTCTCCGACGCACTTTACTGAACTGGAATTTCCTAAATGAATGATTGACTCACTTTGCATTTCGGATTCCTATGGCTTCTCCACACTCATTCCAGTTAAAGTGCCAACTAAGGGTGGCTCTAAAACTATTATATATCTTTTTTTAAGACTTTAACTCTCTGAACATCTTTTCTCAGCATCCCCTGTAAATTGCTTTGTAAAAAAATGTCTGCATTATGACTAAATGAAAACTTAAATGTAAATATGTGTAATTTCATCCCTTTAATCATATTGATTGATGGAATGATGGATTGACTGTGTGGGTACCAGCAGATGACGTCATAGCGCTGGGGTTCCCACGGTTACCTTAAAGCTGGTGGTGATGGAGGCGTACTTGTTGTCAGCCGTCTCCGCGTTGCCGATGAGGTAATCCCAGCTGGTGAACATCTTCCAGGCGAAGGTGAACTCCCCGTCCTCCCCATCGCCCCCTCCTACATCTGCATTCTTAGCCATCCTATGAACACAAACCGTATCAAAGCAGCACACCACATGAATGACTAGATTCGGTCTAACTTGATTCAGTCTATAGGATGTTAACCATACACTCAGGGCCGTCGTAAAGGGGTGAAAGGTGATGACGATTCTAGGGGCCCACAGCCCAGGGGGGGCCCACAAAAAAAAAAAAAAAAAAAAAATTAACTACCAGCCCATAGTACTAGCCCCCCCCCCCCCGTCAACAATTGCTCCCTCCCCCCATCCCCCCCCCCCCCCCCCCGTCAACAATTGCTCCTTCCACCCCCCCGTCCCCCCCGTCCCCCGTCAACAATTCAGCGCAGGGGGGCCCATCAGTACCTCTTGTATAGGGGCCCAGGACTTGGAGCAACGGCCCTGCATACACTATTGTGAGGTGATTTATATTCTTACCAACAGTGCCTATGTTTGTGTGTGTGTGTGTGTGTGTGTGTGTGTGTGTGCATGAACAGAAATATATAAATATATCGACACCTAAGGGCTCCAAAAAGACTTGATGGAATAGCGGTCCTTCCAGAACTCACGTTCGAATCACGACCATGAGGCTGTAGCCGAAGGTGCCGATGCCGACCATGAGGTACGACAGGGGAAGACGGAACTGGAGCAACCCAATAGTCCTCTGGTTGTTGTAGAAACCGTAGAAAAGCACGGAATACTTGCAATAGCCCTGGGGACAGGAAGAGACAACGTCAGACGGATGAAGAGGGCTTGGAATGGGGTTCTCCACAGCAAACACTTTAAATCTGCACTAAGTGAGTGTCGCCATGAGCAGTCTCTAGTGACCTGAGTGGGAACTACAGGTATAAGCCTATCACTACAGGGAACCGTGGTCTGATGTTTTGGGCCAGAGTTAAGAGGGGACCAGTACGAAACCATTGATAGATAAAAAGTCCCCGGTTGGATCGACTCATGGAAGGGCATGTTTAATCCTTAAGAAACGTTATGGTTCAAACATTTTTTTTATGGAGTAAATAGCTGCAGTAGAAAAGTAGCATAGTGCAGGTTTAATGGTTCGTTTAAGTGAGAGGATTTGATGTTGGATCTACGTTGAAGTCCATGAGGACAGAGTAGTCCTGGGCACTGTCCGCTTCTGCCCTGGGCACCGTCTTCCTGGGGATAGACCCATACGGAAGGCCCATCAAAACCTGGGGGTGGGATACAAACAAATCATCCACAGGTACTAGGCGGCAATAGCCAATGCATTACGTTTCAGCAGCGGACTCAATGCTGTTTACGTCCAGATTCATATTCCTGTGTTGTTATGAAAAGGCTCTACCTCTGGGATTACGACCAAGCCAAAGGTGAAGCCAAACAGCACGAGGTTCATGCCGTACATCCACCGCAGAAAGATGAAGTAGGAAGCCACCGATGAGCCAAAATGACCTGAAGGAACACAACGCCGCTGTCAGTTACCACGTAAGTCCACTAGAGGGTAGCGTTGAGAACATGGGATTTTCCTTACTTTCCACTTCTTTAATCTTTCGTTCCCACGGTATACACGCTGTTCTGAAGTTCTCGAAATCTCTTTGGAACTTGATCCATTTCTGGCAGTAGCAAAAACATTTATGCACATTAAGTCAGACATAACACAAATCAAAGGGCAAAAGGCAACAGGAAGTATGCACACTATTGGTCCGCTCTAACCTTTTTCATCATCACTTTGTAAGCATACCACTTCCTGCCTTTCCCTTTGCCTAGAGCGCCTTCAAACTTATCAACAAACTGCTGAGACTCCCTGGAAAGAGAGACAGGAGGAGGGGTCAGTGATATGTGGCACATTCAACCATTTACACAAGTAGGATGCATTGTAAGCTGCCATCAGCCCGGTTCTTCCTCGATCCTCTTTGTTTCTTTTGATCGAGTCTCATGGTCCTCATGCATTCGCCTATTTGGCCGTGGTTATTAGCCAAACTAGGAGACTCAATCAAGGAGACTAAATCAAAACCAGATCGAACCTCAAGTTAGGGGGGTGAGATAAAGTAGCTGACTGCAGCATTAACTGTAGATGCGTTGACGTAGCTCCTACATGTTGAAAGGGGATACCTGTTGTCCATGCGGCTCTTTGAACCAACCCCTTGGTTGCCCCTGGGCCCTTTCTTGAACAGTAACCATCACATCGCGTGCTCTGTTCTCATGCATAGAAGCACTGCTTCATGCATCCTGCTGTGACATTACCGTGGACTGCAACATCAACTCTGTGTACGTCGAACAATCCCCAGTTTCCCCCATTGATCACAATTTGGGATAATTACGCAAACGGTTCATCTTCACCGCTCAGTTCCCGCGGACACGGAGAGGACCTTACGGAATGTTTTTATCGCAGCCCACACAGTGTGAAGCAGAGCTCTTAGACACGTGGACGGTGTTTGCACCACCTGAGATGGGTGAGCCTCCTCCGCATCCGCCAGGGCTTGTTCCTGATGGTGGCGATGAGCTTCTTCTTCTCCTCCACCTCCTCCATCAGCTTGGCCATCTCACCCTCCGACATGGAGTCTTCCTCGTCAGAGTTGGATGAGCTGAGGGTTAGGTGGTGGTGTTGGGTGGGGGGGAGAGGGAAAAACACAGACGCCAGTGTGAACCTAAACCTTTACAGTATTCTAGTGTGCCCATGGTATACAGGAACTGCAGTGGTGTTCTCTTTGTTTCACACTGCGTCTACGGCGGTCAGGCCCTGATCACGTTAGTGACATTTGATGACCCTTTGCGCTAGTGTCCGCTGACAGTGTCACCCGCGGGTCCGGTGTGATAAGGCATGTAATACGTGTAACACAGGATGTACTTGTACTTGGGATTGGGGTTAAGGTTAGCAAAAAAGGCTTGAAAACAACTTAGGAAGGCTCGTTCCATAACGTGATTACACAATAAGTGCACGCTGCTGGTTACACATGTAATTACACTGTAACAAGGACACTGTGATGCAAAGTCTGACCGCTCATTCTGCATCTGATTCCAGCACGAACCTAGGAAATGCTTCCTACCTGCTACCTCCTCCCTTCTTCTTCTTCTTCTTGTCGTCCTCTTTAGCCTTCCCCTTCCCCTTGGCTCCCTTCTTGCCCGTGGCTCCTTTATCACCCTTGCCTCCTTCCTCCTCATCCTCTTCTTCGTCCTTCCCTTTCTTCCCACCTTTTTTCTTCCCTTTGGCTCCCTTCTTGTCTTCCTCCTCCTCGCTCTCTTCATCCCCCTCCTTACCTTTCCCTCCTTTCTTCCCCCCTCTCCCTCCTCTCCCCCCTCCTCTTCCTCCTCGCCCTCCTCTTCCTCCCCGGCCCCCCGCCCCACGCTTCTTAGGGCCCTTGCCGTCTTCGTCATCGTCATCGTCGGCATCCTCATCGTCGCCATCTTTTCCCTTGCGCGCCGCTTTCCGGTTCCCGCCCCTTCGACCCCGCGGTGCCGGCACCTCATCTTCGTCCTCCTCTTCCTCGCTGGCCGCCTTTTTACCGCGACCTCTGCCCCCTCGTCCTCCTCCTCTTCCTCCTTTCTTTGCTCTCTTTGGGGCTTCCTCTGTTTACACACATACACGTTTATACACAGAAACACACCACCAAATATACACACACACACACGAGCCCACAAACAGACACACACAGACACAAACACACACAACAGAAATCACGGCACATTCACAAACACACTCAAACAGGGACGTGAACACACACAAAGGATGTGAATGCATGTGCAAAGGGAAACACACACACATAGACAGAAACAGACACACACACAGGGTTGTGAGCGTGCAAACACACAGTTATATGTGCGATCACAATGGAAGATACAAAATGGACACTTTGGAGGCTGTGGATAAGCCAGCTCCTGGGGGTTGCGTTACACCAGAGTCTACGGCTCTGCTGGACTTAATGGGGCGTGTCACGTGCTCACACTTCCACTCACATATCCACTTACCGTCGCTGTTGCTCAGCTCCGTGTCTATGTCTATTCCGACTGGAAAGTCCCATGCAATTAATCACACAGCATAGTTATTAATATTACCCCACAAATGAGCGGGAGGGGTCAACCTCACCGACCCTTGCTTTTCAATTAGAGCAATTTGTTAGATCCCACGGTAGCAAATTATTAAACATTCCCCCCCTACACATATATACAGTACAATGCATACTTCCCATTATTCCATGCACCGTACTAGAAAATAATAATTATCAACTTTTTAAGACATACAAAGACCCTTCACATTCTTTCAAGACAAATGTTTACCCACTAAACAAAGACGTAGATATGATATATAAATATATATATATACACATACACACAAACAATTCAATAAAAATATCCTAACCCACTCACCATCCTCCAGCTGGCTGACATCTGTTTTCCGCGGCATGTTGAGAGCAGAGAGGGATTCTGCCTCGTTCCTCTACCGTGCGGTGGGCTGGCGAACGCCAAATCCTGGCTCACCTCGCCTCAACCTCCACTCAGGTATCGTGGCGGCTGCCGCCAGGCCGCCGTCGCTATGACGACAGCGACACGTGACGGTCCAGCACGGCCTCTGTCAGCAGGGGAGGGGTGAGGTGGTCATCTGTCTGTGGATAATGATGACGGCGTGAGGAGTCAATATCTTCCCATAGAAGAGGTCGACCCTGCAAAACACTGGGTTGTTTTCATGGCTGAAACAACAGGATGAAATGGACGGATATTTTGTGCCTTTTTTTCATCTATTATCACACTATGGCCCGAAGAAAAAAATAAGCAGGTGTCAAGTACGCACACTACCCAAGTGTACTCGTACTGTAAAGACCCTATTGAAATAAGTACAGTTTAGTATAAGAGCTGAATGGCCGCATCACTCAAGCAGCAGACACTCTCACTCTCCTCTCGGTCATCGGAAACCAGACAGACTGAGGAGAGACACTCTAAACTTTTAATGAGAGCTACGGTTTCTTCCAGTCAGACCCTGACACGGTCACACCAGGAAGCAACCAAAAACGATACATCATTTGCATGGATCCACTATTTCTGGGACCGACAAGGCGTATAACATAATGACATCACCTTTGAATCGAAGAGAACCCTTATATCAAACCGTTGCTAAAAAAAGATCAAAAGGAGGCATGGATGAACAGCTGAGCCACATTGAATAATAGAAGAGAGGTCGTCTTCTAACAGATTGTTCCAGTACAACACGTCAGTGAGGCCAGGAAATGAATGGATGACCTTTCTAACCTCTACCTTGGAAAACAATTTAATAACTGATGTCAAGTATTTTCCAACCTTCTCTCTTAATAAGTGCTCATGCTGGCCAGATATTGTATACGTGGTTCACATTGTGAAATGGTAGTGGACATGGTGAGAGAAGGTGTACCGGCAAATGCTTGACCCTGTTGGTTGTGTGATGAGGTCAAGGCTAGTATTGACAGAGGCTTTGGATATGAGAAGGCTTATTTTTCTAGTAATATAAATACAAATTAAATAAAATGACAATAATCAGGTGTACCACATTAAGTGGCCTTCTGCTTTCTCTGATTACCTTAAGTTACATGTGATACAATACACACCCAGAGCGCGTAAATGCATGACGGGCCTGGCAGTTGTTGACATGTTGCTGAGGGAAGCCTCTTTAGAACATCACACTCCAGTGTGAAGCTTTAACACAACAAAAACAAGCCTGGTTTTATTGTATATCTCTGATGGTTTTATTATTTACATGATGTGCTATTTGCAGTAATATTTGTAGGAAGATTATGTGCACAGCAGTTTATAAATAAAGATTGTTTGTACAAACGTAAAACAAAAAATAAAATGAAAATACGATCACACACCCACAGATTTAACAGAAGGAAATAAAATGCTATCCATGGATTCACAGTCACTGTGGCACACGTTAACTGCTCTCAAGACAACCCTCTATGTCCCTCCACACTATTCACACTCACTTGATACAAAGAATGCAAAAACAGAAATGTGTCATCTTCCACGGCAACAAAAAAAAACGGATATTAAATTAGTAGAGCGAGCCATTCAAACCTGTGAAAATTAATTTAAGTTCAGCCTACCTACGCTACCAAATCCAATGTTATCCTCACTTTCTAAAAAAACTAAAAATAAAAAACATTAACGGGATAAAAAGGCGTCTTAACGGATAGAAATCCGTTCAATGGATGGTTTGTCTAACAGAAGAAAGGTTAACGGGCCTGAAAGGCTTCTGCCATCCAGGTTAATGAATATAAAGCACATCACAGCTTCCAGCCCTTCATTCCACACACAAGGGGAAATCCTTTTCTTTTAAACAGTCAACCTAATCCGTAACCGTTTCTCAGGTGCAAAACATGGCCAGAGGAGCCAGTCAGCAAGGAAAAGAAAGAAAAATTATTTCACACACTCCTCCATTTGTGGTGTGTGTGTGTGTGTGAGTGTGTGTGTGGGTGTGTGTAGCGGTTCAATATATTTATTTCATTACCACGCAAGGAAAACAATGTTCACGAGTGAGGAGGCGAGACAGTCCGTTCTGCCCGAACGCCTCAGCGGGTTATGGACGCGTTGGTGCTGCCGCTATTACCGCAGACATCACAGTCTAGTTCCATAAGGCAGCGGGTCCACGGTGTCCCCCATGAGCACCGTGAGACGGCACCACCCAATCAGGCCCGACGACGTCTCTAAAGGATCCGATTGAATGCCGGCCGCCGTCACGATGTGAGCGGTGTCACACTTTTGTTTCACTTTTCTCGCCGCCACAACCGGCCCCCGAAGGAACTCCTCAACCGGCTGTTCTTTCCACACGTTCTACGTCGTGTTCCTCCATTAGAAACACCTCCCGAAACGTCCCCTCTCAAAAAACCACAATACAAGCAGAAATAAAAAAAAAAAAAATGAATCTGTCAATAATAATAATAATAAGAAGAAGAAAATAAACAAAAGTCTTTTTTGTTGCAACAAGTGGTCCTTCAGAATTCAAGCTAGGCTTAGGGGGGGCCATCTCTCTTTTAGTCCAAGGCGGTGGGCTCGGCAGGGTACGGTCAGGGGTGGGTCTGCGGGCACCGCTCATATTCTCTGGATCTTTTCGGCCACCACCACAGGGTTCTCCTTGCGGATCTTGGCGGCAGCCTCCGCTTTGTAGTCGTATGGACAGTTGTGCTTGTCCGAGTATCGGTGCCCGCCGCAGAACAGGTTCCCGCAGCGACAGTCGAACCCTGGAGGGACCCAGCGGATTAGTCACAGAGGGCCTTCGCACACAGGAAGAGCATCGCACACACACACACAAAACATTTGCTTTGCCCAAAGAAAAGTAAGCCATTCGATTGGTCGAGAGGTTTCAAAAGGATTGGTCAGGCTGTATTCCCCCATTCAAAGCCCTGATGTCTGCAGACAACTCTGACCGCTAATGCTTTCGGAGCTCTGGCTGAATTTCTGCACTTACTTTACCATCCATGTGTGTTAAGTGCATATCTAGTGGCTTAAATGGCTACTCGCTCACAGCGTTAGTGATTAGACGATTATTAGTCTCTAACTTAGAAGAGTCTTGGGTGAGTAAAAATGGCTATGTTTTTTCGGCTTTCACTCCAGCCTGGTCGTTCTACGGCAGACATGGGCGTCTGCTGGTGAGGTTCAGGTGGAAGCTACGGTATGTTCCTGCAATACTGAGGCAGCACTTTCTTAAAGATTGAATGAATGTTTATGAGTTTTGGCCGTAGAGTAGTGCTTGCCAGCCATTCAAGTCCCTCCCTCAATGTGAAAAATATGGAGAGTTGCGGCTGCAGGTAGTAGGCTACTCTACACCCTTGAAACATTTTTGTGCAAACCCTTGGTGACTTCCCGGACACTACGTCCATATTTTAAGATAAACATACCATGATCTGCATTCACTGAGGGCTTTATATTTGTCTATTCATTAATTCATGATTTGGGGTAGGCCTATGCATTTCAGGCCCTGCATTTCAAGAATAAAATAACTCCAGGGCTGAGCCATACCAGGTCTTTGTGAACATTACTACTACACCTCCCTCTATCAGTATTTTCAGAAAGCCCAACATTTGAACCCGAGAGGACGTGATGAGGAGAAACTGCTGACTAACCGGATGCAATTAGCTCACCTGTAAGGCCAACCTTTTTACGGCACAAAAAGCATCGATTCTTCTTTGGCTTGAGCAGCTCAGTGAGGTCTGATCCTTCCCCCCCAACGGCGCCAAGTGGGGAGGCTGTGGCTGTCGGCTGGGTGACCACTGGAGAGAAACAACAACAACAACAACAACATCAGCAGCAGCGTGCATGAGCTTAAACGGATGATTACTCAACTTTGGCTGCTGTTATTGGTATTCCACAGGGATATTAAATACCAACCAGGCTCCTCTAACTCCTGATTGGCTGAGGTTCCACAATCCCCCGAAGAGAGGCTTAGCCTCGACATCTGCCGAGTCATCGAGAGAGGCGCCCCTCCGCTGTCGTGGAAAATAAATTAACAGGAAAGTATCGGAATTGGTTTCAGTTCGCCAAATGCATTTGACGTAGCAACGCGCCAAGATGACGATAATGAAAATAGATGTACACAGAGTAGCAGTGTGGTGAAGTCAGGGCAGCACTACTGACTGAATGACTAATGAGACAAAAGGGGATAAGAGGCTAAAACAGGCCCCCAACATGTCTGCCACTACAACAGAAAGCAGATCCTCTTGAAAAGAGAAGTAGCATGCTTTATGATTCTTCATACTCAATGCTACTTAAATTCCCAAAAGAGGCAGGGTTTGCCTCCGGTAAAATACTGTGGTATCAGTTCCCGGCAATCATAAAATAGCTCTTCATGGACACTGCACAATTACATTCTTCATCCATGCCCAATATAAATTCATGCTTTGTGCAACACTACTTTAACACTCATAGTCAAGTACATTCTTAAATGCTAATATTGCAGTACAAGTTAAACTTATAATTAACGTATACTATATATTTTTTGCTGTTTGGGGTGGGGAATGTTTCATGCAGACAGGTTCATAGCAATAATGATAAACAATTATCAAAAAGTTGCAAAATTGCCAGGTAGCAACAATTAAACAAAAATCTCTGTTACTGGGGTGCTGCAGGTGAGGTCAACCCAAACATAGAAGGTTCCTGCACAAACTAAAGATAAATACATGCAACGGGGAACCCTAGCATTCTGGTACCGGTTCATTAAAAAAAAAAAAAAAAAAAGAGAAAGACATTATTGACCCAACACACCCGATGGGAGAACACATTTAAGTCTGTTGGAAGGGTAATATCCTGCAATGCCCACCTGAGCACTTCAGTCGCTACGGCCTCGGCGGTCGCTGCTGCTGCCTCGGCAGCGGCGTCCTCGGCTGCTGCAGCGGCCTCCGCCGCCGCCACAGCGTTGAGGGTGGCCTCCAGCCTCCTCCTGGAGGAGGCCTCTGATGACCCCAGGGAAAGCCCACCGCCACCTGAGCAGAGCCGGGAACACGTCAGTCAGAGGAGGCGAGTCACCGCCGATACACAAGACGGTTACTTAAAGCTGCTGTAGGTAACCATAGTGAGTTACGAAGAGAGAGCAGAAGATGGCAAGATTTTGAAACCCACATCCCCTCCCTCCCTCCGCCCCCCCACGCTGCTGGTTTCCCCACCAATGAGAAGTTACACGGTCGCACACTTGTGAGGGAAAGGCAAGATGGATTCCCGAAACCGATCAGAAAAAGGATTTGTCGGAAATTAGCTGGAAGCACTCAAAATGTTTTAACGTCACGGACAGAAGGATGCGCCATCATCTAGAAACAGGTATTCTCACAGCAAGTTTCATCCACTAATAGCTAAACGATGGTTATGCCATTCCTATCAAATTACACTCCAATTAAACCTCTTAAATAGCACCTTTAAGTAATTAATAGAGTACTATAGGAATTGAAGTTTTACCCATTGGCCCCATGGAACTCATGCCTCCATTGTTCTGTCTGGACAAGTGCTCCTTGTGGCAGAGGGAGCACATGCCATTGGTCCTTGGGTTGCCATAGAAACCACAACCTGTGGCGCAGAGCGTAGGAACTGGACTCTGATTGGTCTCCTGGGCCATAGTGATGCCTGGTGCCGAGGTGACCTGTAGACAAAAAAACAACAAAAAAAGTGAAAATCAGTTGTGCACATGCCAGAGTATAGGAGTGACAATAAAAGCCCTGTAGTGAGATCAAACAGTCACAACTTCACATTAGCTGTGGTGTATACTGGGTTAAAAAAATTATATATATATATTTGAAACAAAATTTGTTTTGTTAAAAAGTAGGAAGGCTGTAAATGTGTGTTATTCAACGAGTACTGGGTACATTTAAACAAAGAAGGAGTCAGCGATATGCGTTGAGAAAGAAACTGATTCCTACACAAGTAGTTGCAGATTATCACTTCCTCTTGAAAAATGCCGTCATGTTGACAAGGCTGACTGCAGTGATCTCTTCACAACCCAGACCTCACATACGTTTCAGCAGCCTGCTGTCACAAGACTGCAATGGACACGGCGATCGGAAAACCACACACAATCCGACTAGCT
This sequence comes from Gadus macrocephalus, assembly GCF_031168955.1. Taxonomy (NCBI): domain Eukaryota; kingdom Metazoa; phylum Chordata; class Actinopteri; order Gadiformes; family Gadidae; genus Gadus; species Gadus macrocephalus. Next base: position 10,530,086 of record NC_082385.1, read on the forward strand.
TTTATAGTTCACAGCACGCTTCTATATTAAGCAATCCCGATAGGGTTCATTCCCAGCACAAGAATAGTACAGAGCTCCACTGCTCCAGCCAATGGAGACGGCTGCCAAAACTATATTTATTGATCCCCCTTTCATTTTTGCATCGCATTTACGTACATCACCATGCTATATCAGCGCTCCATCTCAGGAGATCAATGTAAAGGGACGACTAAAGTAAAAGACAACACCCATCACGACCGATGATGGATCCTCAAGTCACTTCCTGCATGGAATGCTGTGTTGATGTTGTGCTGTGAATCCACTGAGTCATGCTAGCAGGTCCACACAACACGGATCATACCGGCCATTCCCTGCCACAATCACAACAAAACAACCCAGAAACGCGACGGGTGTTTTTGGATAAAAACATCATAGAGACACCAGTTATCACAGCCGGATCAAACGGGATTTGCCATGATGAGTTAGCATGTTAGCAGCTAGTTATAGCCTGGTGGCTACATCAGAGCAGTCTAGACATGTTTGCTTTGTCTGTTGTGCTTTGTTTTTGTTGGCTAGTCCTCGTAACGTAAGCCACCAAATATGTCAGCAGAATCAAACAATAAAATGCCAGAGAATAACGACTTGACGACATGTCGTGGGGGCTACGGGCCGACATCAGCCACATAGTGAGAGTACAGCTTTGAGACTCTGGAGACTTTAGCCCAACATGCTAACGACACAGACGACCTAACAAGGACCTAGAGACACGTGTAACTACAGGATCAGAATGTGTTGTGAATAAACCGACCCAACCGTCCAAACTAGTCCACCGTGACCACGACTTACTGGTTGTTAACGACAGGATCAGAATATATTTCTTGAATAACCCGACCCACCCGTCCTTCCTAGTCCACCGCGACCACGAACTAATGGTTGTTGTTTTTTTTACTACGGTGAATGTTGGCGTCAAATGTTTTTCTCTTCGTGTTACAACCCATTGTTATAAAGTTAGACGGGTTGTAAAAGGGAAACCGTTCCCTGGGAAATCTACCTTAAACATTATCACTCAAGAGGAATCCAGGCGAAATGAGCTGCTTCCAGTTTCTATCTAGTTGTCGACCTTTATTGTTTAACGTTACCCATTTGTTTTGGAAGCTTTTGGGTCAACTTTGATAGCTAAATAAAGTTTGAATATGGACTAAGTACTTTCATTTCTCTGCCAACCGCACGTCACGGGTTTGGGTTTTAATTAAGTCGACTTATGGCTGTCGGGGAGCGTTTAAAGAAAGTTTATTGTAAGCGTACTTACCAGCTACAGGGCTCTGCGTGGTGTTGTGCTCAGTGTGTCGCCTGCTGGAGACCGCTTGTATTTAATGCTGCTGGTCGCTTACGTCACGAAGGACTCAGGCTCTGATTGGAGGAGCCGGGCTCGGCAGAATGTACAGAACGGTCAAAACATTGAATCCTATGGTCCTTGCATTTGTATAGTGTTTCTGCTGCCATTTGAAGAAGGAAGACATATTCTTGATTAGACGCATTACCACTTTACCTAGTAGTACTACTAATTCTGATGCTTTTAGCATTTTCATAAATGCATCTATAGTGAAGTGAAATTAACTCTTATCGAAGTGGACATTTAACATACAACTATTGCTTGTTATAAGACTGGATCCGCTTGGGTTAATAAAAAACTATTTATTTAATAACCTTAAAGAGAATATCTATAATCTTTCGGTGATATTGTTAAGGTAAAGGATGATGAGAATATTATATTATCTAATTTCATAAAATGCATCAAGCCTTGAGCATTCGTAAAACAATGGTGGTTGTTGTTAGGATAATAGATGCAACCGATTATATTCACATTTATAAAGTTGATCTGCTAAAGTCTATACAATATTATTTAACAAAATATTAAACATCCTGAAATAAGTTAACTGTATGCTGCTTCAGCCTTGTTGCCAGATACCAGCATACAATTATAAGACGATGGACATTTTCAGCTACTATTGATGATTCCATGTCCCAGTTGAAAAGCTTTTGTGCATACGTTTTATTTTAACAGGACAATAAAATATTTATAACGGATATTAGAGCAGTTTTTATTATGTTGCCATACATGTAACAATGAATTCCCTTGATGCTCGTAGGCTACTCGGCTTCCTACAGTCTAACCAAAATAAGGTTTAATTCACGATTTAGTTTGTGTTCCACAAAGGTTGATCTTTAATTAACTTGCACAACTGCTAGTATAAATTGAAGTATTAGTCTTCTAAAAAGTGATGAATAAGCACATATAATGAGAGCGAATTCTGTCTATACTTTTAGACATTTACTTTCTCTGTAATGTTTAAAGATTTCAAAGGGAAGTGACGCGTATTTCCCATGCGAGTTCCGTAGGAACGCCTTCAATGCTTGTGTGCTCGTTCTGTCCAATCAGGTATCAGAAGCTTTTGATTTTGAGCGAATCAGATTTGAGCGATATAGCATTTAAACCGAGGGGATACATTCATAGCTATTGTCCAGCAGCAGTGCAGAGTTCTCCATTCCTCACGAACTCGAACCAGTGGTTTAACTATGGCTTTCCGCGTGACGAGGGTAAGACCTTATTTTTAATCCATTTCATATCTATGTTGCTGCAGTTCTCCATATTATGACTTTTTTTAAAGTATTTATTGTAAAATGTTCAGATTATTACTCATTCATCGTGTTTCGCTCTTTCAGCCTCCATCTCGCTCATGTTCCTTGACTCTAAATTTGTTTTGCAGAATCGTATTGCTTCTGAGAATGCCGTTGTTGGCAAGGCCGCCCAGACGGCCAAACCTACACTGCGGCCCAGGGCAGCGTTGGGGAATATCGGCAATGTTGCGATCTCCGTGCAGGGACCGCAAAGGGTAAATTGCAGGCCGCGTTTGGAAAGCAATCCAATACAATGCAAAATCAATCGGGACGCTGTACAATTGTTAATATTGTATATCATTTACAGCAGCTCAAAAAAGCTGAGACAAATATCCCCAAGCCCAAAACAAAGAAGGCCCCTGTGCTCTCTGTGGAAGAGGAGCCTGCCAAAGAGGAGCCTAAGGTGAAGGGAACACTTTATAGAATCCGCACACTTTTGTTCTCACTCTTATTCATACGAAGCTAATGTATTTCATTTGGTAGGAAATTCCCGAGCCCCCATCTCCTTCTCCAATGGACATCTCGGGCTGTACTCCATCAGAACTCTGCGACGCCTTCTCGGATGTCCTGCTTGACATCAAAGATGTGGATGCGGATGACTACAATAATCCCATGCTCTGTAGCGAATATGTCAAGGAAATCTACAAGTACCTCCGACAGCTCGAGGTAGACTTTGTGTACTTGTATATTGGGGCCTGATTAGCTCTGAAGGTAGAGCGGTTGTCTGCTAAATGCCCGAATGTTAATGTTTAACTTCCTGTTTGAGCCATCTTAGCCATTCCTTTTGTTAATGTGCTTAACCCCATCCCAGGTGGACCAGGCTGTAAAGCCCAAATATCTGCTGGGAAATGAAGTGACCGGAAACATGCGTGCAGTCCTCGTTGATTGGCTTGTACAGGTGTCTGTGAAGTTCCGTCTTCTCCAGGAAACTCTCTTCATGACTGTGGCCATTATTGACCGCTTTCTTCAGGTAAACTCTTGTCTATATGTGAGAGTTACTCTGTTTTTGGGCCTGGCAGCAGTGTTTGTAGAAGACGTGTGGTTAACCGAGCACACGGTGACGGTACAGGCAAAGCATCCATTTTGTCTGCAAAACCACCATCTTGCTTTGAAAAGTACAGGGGGGGGTCCTCACTGTAAGCCGTCACTCCCAACAGGACCATCCAGTTCCCAAGAAGCAGCTCCAGCTGGTCGGAGTCACGGCCATGTTCATCGCCGCCAAATACGAAGAGATGTACCCGCCCGAGATCTACGACTTCGCCTACGTCACGGACCACACGTACACCACCGCCAACATCCGGGAGATGGAGATGACTGTGCTCAGGGTGCTGGACTTCAGCCTGGGACGACCCCTGCCCATCCAGTTCCTCCGACGCGGCTCAAAGATCGCAGAGGTGAGTGTGTGGCCTCCCGCATGACTGGCGACCCACAGAGCTCGCACCGGTTTGCTCAGTTGGGTCAGCGGCTTTGGTTACCGTCCTCCTCAGGTGGCCGCCGAGCAACACGCCCTGGCCAAGTACTTCCTGGAGCTCTGCATGGTGGACTACGAGATGGTCCACATCCCGCCGTCCAAGGTGGCCAGCGCTGCGCTGTCGCTTTCACTCCGCGTCTTCGACTGCGGCGACTGGGTAAGGCCCTACAGGCACACGGCACTATATATCTTTAGTGGGTAGTCTTAATACCTTGATTACTTGCCGTGTATGGCGCCTTCTGTCCGGGTCCCTTGTAATCATAACTAGGGTTGGGTATCGTTTGGGTTTTATCCGATACCGGTGCCTACTTTTGAAATGGTTCTGGTGCTAAAACGGTTCTCGGACAGGTACATAAAAAAACGATACTGCATACATGCACGACTTATGAGTTTCATATTAAGCAGAAGGTCAGCGGACACTGAGTTGAATGGCAACGGCGTTTGCCAGCCGTTATTCGGTGGGAACCGGTATATCGCCCAGCACTAACGCAAGTTGACGCCGCAACAGTTTCGGTGCTCAACCCTAATCATGACTCTTATGATCTTCCTCAGGATACGACACTGGCACATTACATGAACTTCACTGCGGAGGAACTCCTTCCTGTGATCCAGCTCATTGCAAAGAACGTTGTCAAAGTGAACGATGGTCAGACAAAGAATGTGGTAAGCAGGACCCAACCCGGTGTTTCTACTACACATGCATGACACTCTTGGCAGTATGATAATTCCGTTCCTTTGCTTTTCAGGCTGTCAAGAACAAGTATGCGTCTGCCAAGATGATGAAGATTTCGACGATTGCACAGCTCAAATCATCCCTTATCACAAACTTGGCAACAAAATCAAAGAATTGTGTGTTGTAGTGTACAGATAACTTAAGGGTTTTTGGGTTTTACCTGAAGCAGATTCTTTTGAATCATTTTATATATGAAGGGCTAAACTTGTTTTAAAAGTTTAGGCTTGTGTGAATTTTAACTTTTTATTCAGAATTAAAATTTCTACGAAACAATCTTGGTTGTATAATTGCACCTGACCACCAGAAGGCGCTAAAGGATTATATATACACCCTTGTAAATGGCGCTCCTTTTTTCTTCAAATTTATCTGACATAAGATGTCAGTCAAAGCCACGAACGCTTTTAATAAAATGATTTGGAGATTAGGTAGGCCTAGACTTTCAATCGTGCATCTAACTTGCTTATAGTGAGCATTCAAACGCCTCCCTACACTAGGCCCACCTACTTAACATCACGGTCATGGACCATGTGAAAACAAATAGAAGCTGATTAACTTCAAACTACAAACATCGTCAACTGTAATCATCCACAACTGGAGACGGGCTGTGGACGATCGTGGTGGGGGTTCCACACTGGCTCGAAGCTGTCCTAGGGGCTCTTCCGTTTAGTGGGCTATCATGGCCATCTGCCAGCAGCGTCCATAAGGAACCTAGGCAGCTTCGCTGGTGTCTGCGTTTAAATGTATTCTAACTCGGTCCAGTCACATTACACCTTACCGGCCATAGGGACCATAAACCTTATGCCTTTTTTTTTTTTCTCAGCTGTGAACAGCACTGTTCCTATTGGGGTTTAATATAATCGAGAACCTGGTGCTTTCAGTCAAGGCCTACCGATCAGATTAAAGTTCTGAATTGGATAAATCTCTTCACTTTAGCACGGGGTCGCTACCGCGCTGCATCCAGAAGTGAAGTAGGCCTTCAACCGGTTTGTATACATCGGGATCTTTGCAGATAAAGATGCTATGCTTAATCTTCCCATAGAGACGAGTGATAATTGGTATGTTGTGTCTGTAAAGGGAGGCTTTTAAACCCATGGCTCATGTGGGAATTCATGCTTGAGGGCTGAGGTCATCCCTGGGCTGCCGTATCGGTTTACAAGTCGATCCCTACTCCTGTGTGAAGTCCAAAAAAAGTCCAGCTGCTCTCCAATATCGTGCGTTCTACATTGCTAGTTTATAAGGGATTTTAGGTTTGGATGTATATTAGTAGCTACTAGCTATATCAGTGAAGTCCAAAATTAGAGTTCACGCTCCAAAAACCAGTTCGGCCTCAAAACTCGCTTTGTAGGCCGAACTCACGAGCACACACAAAAATAATCGTTTCTCCCTTAAGCATGTAATTTCCCTCCTAGACGTTTATACAAAGTCAGCAGGTGGAGGTAAACACCCAGATTGTGTATGAGTTTGGATAATTTCAGTTGTAGGCCTACTCCGCTCACGGCAGCCATCACTTCTGTTCGCAATCTTTTGAATGGACGATTTACTCCAGATTAAAACCAATCCATCCATGGCTCCATTTAACCTTTTCTCTCCAACTCTAAATCAACGTTGTCTGTGAAGTACCAGAGTGGAAGATCTCCACGCTTCCAATCCATAGCAGAGGACCATATGACTGGTGCGGTTCAGGTTTTTTCATTTTTTGTAGGCCATGTGTATTTGAAAAAAGGTTGGAACGACAGTGATCGCTACGGCTCTACGTGGGCAACTTTGTTATAGTGGCTGAAAAAAAGGCAATTATTGATCACTTATTTTGGTCAATCCTGTGACTTTTCAGTTTCGTTTCCAGTACCCATGTCAAAAAGCGAATAATATGACATAAGATGAATTGAATATACACCCTTAAACACCTACACCTCCTCCGCTACAGTTGATCATAAGGACCATTCGCTCTGTGCTTGTAACCCGATCTTGATAAAGCAGAGTCAGCCTGTTCGCTGGCAGACTCTGCATCTGTTCTTCCAGAGGATCATCCTCCCCGGGGCCCCAAAGTGGGGAGAAGGGCCAGGGATGGGTGTGCTGGTGCTGCTGCTGCTGCTGCTGCTGCTGACACGTTGTAAATCTACCTCTGGGGGTCACTGTCTCCCCCAACCCCTGCCCCGCCCCGCTAGTTCTCAGCTCTGCCGCCTCATTGGTCGGCGATGCGACTCTATGACCTGTCACTCACAGGCGATGATCAATTCCTCACCCCTGGGTGCGTGTGCAGGATGTTTTAGAGGGTGATGTGTCAGCAAACGATTATGCTCACTCCAGGGTTACTCGTTTCCTTGCCGAGTTCAATATATCATTACGGAGGTGAAGTTCAGAATTGGTTTGAGTGGATTCTGCTGTTCAGTTTTATGGATCCCGAGATAGTGCTTTTGCTGGGAATAGTTTATTGATCTTTATTTGCTTTTTTTCCTGAACAAAGGAGGACCTTTCTTTTAAAGTCTATATTGTCCGGAGGAGGGTCAATGTTTACAAGACCATGAAGTCTTAGACCCTTCTTAATAAATATACCTATAACAATTAATACATTTTCCCCATCACATCACACACGCACGCACACACACACACGCACACACAGTGTCCTCAGGGGAGCGGCTGAACAGAAGCATGGGTTATAGATTATATGAGTCAATATGACTAGTTTCCTGCTAGACTATTATCCAGATGCACTTAGGGAGTACGTTCCTGCTCTCTCCACTGGCCAGGTTATAAAGTGCACCAGTCCACCTAAATTATTCAGAAGCCTCCCTCCTTCTGACCCCCTTCCCCTTCATCCTCCCCTTCCTTCTCCTACTCCTTCCTCCTCCTTTTCCTTCTTCTCCTTCTCCCCCTTCTCCCCAGCACCTTCCCTCTCATCTTCTTCCTCCTCCTCCTCCATTAGAGTGACCAGCCAGACAGGGGACACTGTGGACAGAGAGACTCAGGACTCTGTGTCAGCTGTAGAGGTAGACACATTTGCTGTGTGTGTGTGTGTGTGTGTGTGTGTGTGCGCTTGCGTGTGTGTATGCGTGTCTGCAGGTCAATTCAGCAGCAGTAGACTGAATGAATGGGTCAGTGTGATTGGTTGTGAATGGAGCCGTATGTAACCAATCATATTCTTCATCTCTACCATTGAGAGATTAGGGTTAGAAACCACAGTGAATGAGTCTTCAGACCATAGAGATGTGTATAATAAGAACATAAGTCAGTATATATATGTATGTATACATAATAAACATTGTCTACAGTAGTAGTATAGTGTGTGGGTGTATGTGTGTGTGTATTCCCTTGTCTGAGATTGTTCCGTACGGTTACATCATCAACCTAAAATAAATAATAATAATAATAAAATGAGAGCAGTGATCAAAGTGCATGCGCTTAGACTTTTTTTTTTTGCTATCGTTTTATGACATCTTCATTATGTTGGCAGAATATACAGAGTATCTGCCTATTTCTTTTTTAAAGCTCCATTACTTATTCAACTGTAAGCCTACACCTCACCACTCGGCCTGTCAGGCTAATAACCCACGTCGTTGTGGGTGACAAATCGCTAGTCAGGCTAAACCTGTTACGGCCATTAGGCCTTGTTTTAAATGGACGTTATGAGGAGGTCTGGGTGGATATCGGCGTCGGGTGTCATGTAGCCATCTGACCATACTATTAGCCTGATCATATTAGGTGACGCCAGATTGAGATGAGCCCCTCCCCTCTCTATAATGTAGGCCTACACGTATCGGGTTGCGTTCAGTGAGAGCCACGTCCGTCCCCGGGTCTGCACTGTAGCCCTAAGGGTTACATGAAGGGCTCATTCAGATGAGGCACTGGGATGGTGTCAGTTAAAGACAGTGGGAAATCATGCTGTTAAAAAGTCATTGATACTCCTGATAATAATACTGATAGCAAAACAACAGTAGGACGGATAATATTTCACTTTCACATTCTGTGCCATCTCTGTTTCTCTGGGACCGTCAGTCTGAACCCAGTTTCTCTCCCAAAAAAGTTGAAGCGATAGGACCAATCAGAGTGAGGGGGATGGAGTTTCAGTCGATGATGGAGCAAAGGGTGCCACAGACTGTAGAATTTCAAAAACAATGGCGGGGCCCGAAGAAAGACCACTGATCCACGGAGCGGTTATATCTGAAATAGACTGAATAATAATGTGAGGTCGTGCCCGTATTCGGAATTAAATTGCTGCCCGGCCATGGTCTGATATTAATTGCAAACCGCAAACTTGAATACCATGATGGTCACACAAAGCTAACAAAACTGTCTGCATAAGGCTAACCTGAACCGTCTAACAGACAAACCTCTCTGGGATCAATAGCCTCATGAAGGAAGCCACATCTGAGAGGAGCTTCCCTTCAAACACAGCTGTTGGACCAATTACAAATGGGTTGGACACAAATTAAACGTGGAAACCAAATGCATGTTTTTGCTTCTATAGGCCTATGTTTTTGGTCTGTTTACTTTTCAACTTTAATACATTGAATGGACATTAGAGTTCATTAATAGGACTTTACTTAAAATAACCTTTATTTTGACGTTATATAAATTCACCAAATTGCGAATTATAATTGTATGCAATTACTTGACATAGGCCTACCAGAGATACATAATCCAGATAGGGGGGGGGGGGAGATGTATGTGGGAGGGGGACATGGGGCAGACAGGTGTAAATGTAACACAAGTAGTCGTTTTGTTCTGGATGTGTGGGAAGGGCGACCCCTCTTACGTATTCATGGGCCTTCTCAAGCAGTTGACAAATTCCTGAGTCAAACTGAAGGTTTTTCTGAGTTTAGGGCTTTGAGGTTATGGAGTGTCTTGTTATTCCCACTGGTATACCAATAAGGGTATATAGGGGAAATTAAATAACTTTCCACTGTGGAAAGGTATTTTCAACTGTAGACATGTGACTTGAAAGTCTTTACAGGTGATAATGGGCCTGTCCATATTGAATAAACGTCAGCTTAATTACTGGCTTTGTTCCAACAAAGAAATGTATATTCCATTGGCATTTTTGTTAAAGGGCAAAGAGTCTGCTCAGGTAATGGAGGACTAGAGCACAAGGGGGTGACTGTTCTTGAAGAGTAACCCTGGTATGAGCAATACCACAAACACTCATTACCTACAAAACCTATTTTAAATTTAGGAAACTATCGGTTCTGTTTTGGTCCTTTTAGTCAGTTGGTCTGCCTTCAACAGCTTAGAGAAACTGAACTGCGGTTGGCTTCTGCATGGTGAAATACTGTGGGATTTGGGGATATTGAGATTCTCTGGAACAAGATAATCGCAGCATCCCAAAATCACTTCATCATGCTGGGTAGTTTGGGCCCCCTTTGCTACCCAGATGGAGGCTGATGCTAGTTGTTGCACGCACGATTATAAACACACAAGCATAGGAGGAAGCAGGCCATGGTAGACCTACTCCTCGGCTATAATTAGCCCTCATGTGGTCACCTCTTTCCCCCTATGTCAGCTGTCAGAGGCATGTCCCATACTGCCAGCCACCACAGCCAACAATGGGAACATTGTTGCTCTGATTTCTCGGCGTCCAGGGTTCGCTTCGCCAATTTGAAAAATCTGCAGCAGAGATAAGTCGAACGATTTATTTGTTTTCAGTTGACTTAGGTGACATGCCATTTGGCTGGTAACGTCACATAGTTTGTAGGACCTATTTTTATACAGTTGTTTTATTTGTTGATAACATTTGTTACATTAAATAATAAAAGTAATTTAAAGGTTTTCTCCAAGGTGATAAGAAGCATTTTCAAGGTGGGGGAAAGGAGGACAGCCTAGCACAAAGGACCTTTTTTTTCAACAAATGTCTTAAAAAGCAATTTTGACAACATTTTATAAATATATAAAAAAAGAAGTGTTAAAAGTATACATTTTTCAGTAGTTCTCACACATCATTCACACCCGTAAATGATTGACGGGTCTTGCGTCCTTTTAGCATGTGCTGGAAACGTCCATGAGCCAATAGCATGATGACCGCATCCACCTTCCAAAGCACTCACCTATCAAGACCTCATCCAGACCTGTGAAGCGTGCAGACGCCCAGGCCTGACGCCTCCAGATAATGAAGCCGTTAAGACAACCCCATTGGACGGCGAACCTTTCCCCCGCCGTCCCTCTGCTATTCATAGCCACTATTCTTGCTGAAGAATCTACATGTAGGGAAAGTGAGCCTGTGCAATAGCACGCTGCAGGAGATACATACGCACAGCTCACAGCCGCCAATAGATGTCTTTTAATGTTTTGCAAAGGGGTTTTAAATAAAGTTTATGCAGTTGTAAAACCCATGTGATTTTTTTCTTTTTGAATTTTATGAAACTAATCAACTAATCAATCATCATACTATCGACAGTGATGTTCCACGCTATAATAGGCAGACAGATTGATAATGCTTACATAATAACTGATGTTAAATTGACTATTATCAACACATCTTCATGTGCAAATGTTAAGAATATCTTGCAAATAAACTTCATTGTTTATCTTACAAGTAAACCAATTTCTTTTAATACTTTTTCTGAAATCATTTAAGTCAATCATCATGTTATTGTTTACAGATAGGTTTGATTAGGGGTCATCAATCAAGCACAAAGATATTTATATATTAAACTAATATTTGAGTTCAAACTGAAAAATGAAAATTGTTGGTAAGATAAGAAAGGTTGTAATCAAAATATCACTTGGTAGTAAGTTGTGTGGGTTTTTATTTCTTTGTTCAACAGCTTCCAGATGTTAGCCATACTCAGCTGGCTAGACTGCTAGAAACACAATGATCCAATGGGTGGAGAACCAAGATGGCCGCTCGGTGAACAAGGCCCATTGGCCATTCAAGAGCCTGGGCTATTTGTTCCTACATTGGAAAGGAATGTGGGGGGAGAGCTGCCATCATATATTATAAATGGAGAACCAACCCCATACATTGTGTACATTAGTTTGCATTAGATGACTCAGTCTCATGGTTATTGCATAATAAAACCTCTTATTGGCTGATTGGTTTTTCTGGGCCTTGCTATTGTAGAGTTGATGCGTCACACCTGTACTCGCTTATGGGAACTGAATTGAAGATGCGTTTACAGTGGAGCCGGTACTTTGAACCCTGGGTGTCAAAGTCACTGGACTGAACAGTGCATCAGTTAACTGTCTGGGGCTATCTTCTTTATGCCATCGGTTATTTAGACAAAAAATAATAATAATTAGAAAGCTACCTCATATTTTACTGTAAATAATAAACATTACAACAGGCCCAAGAAGTTGTGTTTAAAAATATTGTATTTTTAAACACACATTATTATTAATCAATTCATAGTTTCTTAATATGCTTAAAGGTTGTACAGCAGGATCAAACCTGAAATAACGAAAAAGGAATGTATCCACGACACACGTATTGAAAATGTCCAAAAAGTGTACTAAACACACACATCTCAAAGTCAGCTAATACAATCATGAATCATTGTTTATGTTCCGCGGAAACTGTTGTGAAACCAAACTAACATTTTGCAGGCAGGAATCAAAGCCAACGTCCCTCAGTCACTTGCAAACGGGCTGGAATAAGCAAGATAAGGAACATTTGAAACTGTTTTTCAAGCAACTAAACCACAAATCCACTTAATAAAAAACAAACAGAAGACGACAACACATAAATGGTCGTCAATCATCTGGCCGAAAGGGAGATTGTGTTTAAAGCCAGACATAGAACAGCTGTGTTGGGTCACAAGCAGGGATGGACTGGCCCAAAAATTTGGCCCGGGACTTTGGGTTGGAGAGGCCTTTTATGAGACCGCAGGAATAGCGTGCGTAGAATTTTGCCCCGGTGTAAAATAATAAAAATGAGTCCTTATCCGTGGATATGTGCATTGCAACTGCATGTCAATGTTGGGATGTGCATGTGTTTAGAATATTGTGAAGATCACTGGGAAATATTTTATAAGCAATCTTGTCCATGTACAAAATATTAGAAATTGCATGTGCCTAGAAAGGTAAATCAAGGCTGAAAATGATCTAAATAGTGCAAGATAGAATTATTTTAGTGGATAAAAATTGTCATTGACACATACACAGGGTTTGGGAGATGGGGGCGGGCCGGGGTTTGTTGTCCGTTGCTGTGGTTACCGGTGTTGAAGTGTTCCAATGGTTTATTAGCGGTGGTATCTAATAAATCGCTCTCTAATCAATACTTCATTCACTGCCTCTTCCGTGGGCATTACAATATTATGAATAGTTCTCGACGTCTCTGGTAGGGCCTACTTCCATAATTAGTTTAAGTCATTATTATATTGCCAAACATGCTCGCTAGTGCACCTGTCATAGCTATGCTGCTGTGTCCTGTTCCCGCATCACCATTGGTCTCGCTGACAGGGGCGTCGCCGTCAACCTTGGCTTTTCCACGGAAATGGTCGGTTAATTTAGCACATTTGGCTGCGTCTTGCTCTAACATTTTTTTCCTTTTCAACCTCAACTTCTGAGTGCCACCCAATTCTTTTTCCTCTCCAACCCCTTTTTGACATTTTCGTATTTCGGTGTAACTTCAGTGAGATCAACGAGAAGTAAGTGACCCGGCCGTGTGTCAGGCTGAGCCAATCAGAAATGACAGACCGCGGAGCAGTCCAAGTTGGGAGGGGCCGTTCGGCCGCTCGCTTTGGCCGCTCGCTTTGCCCCCATACACTGTGGGGGTGCTCCCCCCTCTAAATTGACAGTAATACATCGGCCCAGTTTCACCGTCAGGCAAGAGCTCCGTTTCGCACTGTAAGCAAATATCCGGCCGCAGGCCGTCCCAAATCACGGCTTACTTAACTTTTTCATATTTTTTTTACATCTTTTACAACAAAAAATATAATATAAATATGTAATAAAAATAATAATAATAATAATAATAATAAAAAAAATCGACAAGAATTACGGCCGGCCGGCTCGGCCTGAAATCGACCGGCCGTTCGGGAAATCTCCCGAACCTCCCGATGGCCAGTCCGCCCCTGGTCACAAGTGCATTGGTTCCACCGCCCGCTTTAATGAAATCATGCGTTAAAAAGACAGTGTGAGTAGCTGTTGCTGCTGCTAGCTTTACACAAGAGCCCAATCTTCTAAAACCGGTTCTTTTTTATTTCAGTTAAGGCTTTTAGAGCGATCATTATGGACCTGACTGCGACGCAAGGCGTCCAATTTGTGCAGTTCCTTTTTCTCTAGCTGATGTATTATCAACCAAATAAAGGTTTTAAGTTTAGAGAACTTATCTTGTGCTTCTTTATATGAAGAACATATATAATTGTTATGACTTTAACATGACAAAGAGCTGTGCACACAAACACATAAACAATAGTTCTCTGTCGCCCAGTCCTTGTAACTTGACATTCACATGGAAAGACATGTTTCACCAATGCATGTAGTTATGTATATGTTGTGAAAGAAAATGTGTATTCTTTGTCAAAGCTGAAGCAAATAATGTTATTTCTCAATTGATGGTCAGTGATCAAAGAGTGCATCACATCAGATAATCTGTCCATTGCAACAACTTAAGGTGTTTAATAACTGTGTCTATACAACGCCGCAGAGCTAATACCCACCTCTGATTGGCTTAGCACCATAAAGGTCAAACTCTATTAAATTCTTCCAGCTGAACGCACATGTGCACTGAACTGAGGGACGTTTTGACAGATATTTTACATTGATTACACAAGCTCACGATCGCTTAAACCTCATTTGTATTTCAACACAGGCACATCTGGATGAATAAGATACCTAATCACACAACGACTGATGAGCGCATTTATTTACCGAAGAATTTGAAACAAACAACACTCATAAATACAGATCAATTCATGTGCATACATGTGGAGTGCTGGTTTAAAAGAGGCATCATATTTGGCATTTCATAGTGTTTGCCATGTGAGGGTGCATTTTGAAAGGTTTATTAATTTCTACGCTGTGTTGGAGTAAGCTGCTAACTATGTTCAGGCCTATTTACCATGTCTGTATGATCTTTTTGTTTAATATTATTTAGAAAGGTATATCTTATCTTACCTTAATTTAGTTTACCATACCCTTATCTACCATACATTATGGTACCTAACTATCTATCCACTCTCCTAACTCTCAACGATAACTTAACGGTTGAATACCACATCTTATTGACTAGCAGTAATATTGCTTGATCACAGGCCTAATGGTAAGCCAAAGAGATGAAGTGATGAAGTGTGTATTATTCCCCTGCCTTGTAGCAATCGCTCGGTAATTTGAACATTGTATGAAGATAATTGCTGCTTTTGCGTAGTTTCCAATTGAACATTTTGGTCATTACCGAAGGCTGCAGAGCATGAATTCATCAAAAAATTCAGAACAAGACAGAAAGTACAACGAAATTACTTTTATTTGCAGACTCATATCGAGTATATAACGAGTATTCTGTATTTGACGTGTCAAAATGAGGCAGGCTTTTTGCGTGAAGAAGTCACCAGTGAGTCTCCAAGTCTCCGACAGACCATGAGGAGCAGGAGCCCTGGAATAGGAGGAGGAGGAGGGGGAGGTGGAGGAGGAGGAGGAGGGGGAGGAAGAGGAAGTGGAGGAGGAGGAGGAGGAGGGGGAGGTGGAGGAGGAGGAGGGGGAGGAAGAGGAGGTGGAGGAAAAGGAGGAGGTGGAGGAGGAGGAGGTGGAAGAGGAGGTGGAGGAGGAGGAGGGGGAGGAAGAGGAGGTGGAGGAGGGGGAGGTGGAGGAAAAGGAGGAGGTGGAGGAAAAGGAGGAGGTGGAGGAGAAGGTGGAGGAAAAGGAGGAGGTGGAGGAGGAGGTGTCGGAGTCCACGGCGGAGACGATGATGCTGATGAAAGAGGAGAGGGCCTCCACCCAGAGTCTATGCCTCCCAGCAGGGCCGGTACACCCTCCCCACCATGCACCTCATGGTGTCCCGCTTGCGGAGGGCCATCCCGGGCTCCAGCCCCATCAACCGCTCCCGGCGCTCCAGCGTCAGGCCGCCGTCCCCGGCCTTCGTCTGCTGCTGCTGCTGCTTGTAGTAGGACAGCCCTCGGTCCAGCGCCCTCAGGTTCCTCAGCACCGCCGCGTCGGCCATCATCACGATCACTCTGGGACCCCCGCTTCGGCCCACCGTGACGGCGGGGTCGTCGCCGGCCAGGGACTGCTCCGCTGCCTCCTCGCCGAGGAGCAAGGAGCTCAGGGTGTCCTGCTCCAAGGAGGCGTCGCCGTCGTCCACGTTCCGGCTCAGGGGCCCGGCGGCGGCCGCGGCGTAGCACTGGAAGAGGAGCGCGGCGGCGAAGAGGGAGGGCATCACGGCGGACTGTCTCATGGCGGTGGCGGTAGCGGTGGTTCTCGGTCGGATCTGTTTTTCCCGGTGTGTGTGTGTGTGGGGGGGGGGGGGTGGAGAGCTGGTTAGCAGGTGGCTGGAGATGAGGCAGGTGAAGCTCTGGCGTTGCTGCTCTGAACATCGGTGGTTCGCGGACAGGCTTTTATAGCGTTCAGACCTATGGGATTAGCCGGGTCGGGACCGTGCTTGGGTTTCGGCGTCGGCGTCGGCGTTCCCCCCCCCCCCGCGGAGAACCGGATGTTATCTCAAAGACTTAGAAGGATGGGATGATGAGACTCTCAAGTGTTTTGGTGGAGACCGGCGACGAGTTCACGCCGCAGAGCTTGGAGGTACGTTGGTCAGATGCGTCGGGGAACAGTAGGACTTCGTTGAAGGGGTGGGCAACACAAAGGGTACGACATTAATCCAAAAAAACATTGCCCTTTAAAACAACACGGGTGCATTACTCACCTGTGGCCCCCTGTGTGGAAGGAGCTGTTCCCTGAAATGAGTTATCCTCCCGTGGCATTGTGGTGAACCTCGTTCAATCAGGGCTCTTCAGATGGGTATTGGAAGGCTAACACAAAGCAAACAGAATTCTTGAAACGTTGGAGTGTTTGTGGAAGGGATTTTGAGCCACAACGGTATTGTTGTGGGAAAAACTCTTCACGGATCAATTAAGATGTTTTTTGGAGCATAGGATTATATGGAACATAATACACTGCGACCCTGTGAACCTATAGTGCTCTATGATTTGAATTGATTGATTGTAATAATGGCGAAAGTGGGTTGATTGCCATCAACAACACGTTTGTTGAATGGTACATAATACTGCAAAGGCAGCGGGTCATAGGCTCCATCACCATTATGTTGCCTCATTCTGTGAAAGAAATTTACTTTGAAAATCTTTGAGATTGCCACACTAAAGCACGTCACGGTTCATTTTCTGTTTATTGCGGTGTTGTTGTTGAGCAAGTAAAGCGTCACAAATTGAACACATCCCGCTTTGACGCTTGAAAAAATGTAGAGACCTAGTCTCTCTAAAGACCTAGTAGCAAACAGTTACGTTGTTTTTCCTTTTAATACACACTACAAATACATATTGTGAATGTTTCCTAGAATCGAATGCACGAGTTACTACATGTTCTCATGATCTCATTCTGAAAAACCATGAATTTGAAAAAAACGAATTATGAATCAACGAGGTTATGCATAGTGTTCAGAATTACATGCATAATCATAAGACATAATGCAGCTAGAACCATTACCAGAAAATGTAAAACTGTGTGTTGCCCTAGATTTCACATTTCCAATTTCTTAATTCATTCCTCTGTACAAAATGTCAATCAATGCTAATGTTTCACTCCTTTTTGTCTTCTTTTTTTCAGCAGGCACGGGCAGAAAGTCAACTTCCTACAATTAGGGAGTCTTTATTTTTCTTCCTTTACTGGAAACCAGAGAAAGTAAAGAGAGGAGGAGAGACCCATCCATGTGGCCAAGGATGCAGGAATTATCTCAAGGTGTGTGTGTGTGTGTGTGTGTGTGTGTGTGTGTGTGTGTGTGTGTGTGTGTGTGTGTGTGTGTGTGTGTGTGTGTGTGTGTGTGTGTGTGTGTGTGTGTGTGTGTGTGCAGTGATTGTGCTGGTAGGGGTGTGAAAATATGCCATGTTTTTAACAAAGACACTGACTCACATCCTGCTGCGTTCTATAACAACACAGTAAAAGACAGCCCAGACTGCAGTGTTATTCCAGCTAAATCAATACAGCCACACGTCAGTAGTATATACTATATGCAAACACTAGAATGCAACAGAGCTGCAGATTAAGCTATGATCCTGTTAAAAGTCCAGCAGTTACCGCATTCAGAACGTGTCTCAGTTTTCTTGCTTTCAATGACTAATTAAAGGTTCTTTTGTCTCCCTTTCCACTTATAATCTGTTCAGCCGTCTATCTATCGATGTCAGTCTGTCTGCCTCTTTGTCCGTGCACCCCTCCAAACCTTCATCTAAACTTTCTTTCTTTCTTTCATCCATCCATCCATCCATCCATCCATCCATCCATCCATCCAACCATGCATTATTCAATCAATCCCTTTATCCATTAATCCATTCTCCTTCCTCCTTCCTTGTTCAGCTTTTATGGTCGTCGTGCCACAGGGCCTATGCACGGTCCACACAGACCTGGGAGAGTGAGTGGTTGGTCGACACAGCGGAGTCTTAATGTAATCTCTAACCTAATACCCTAACTAACCCCCTCTTACCTTTTACCTAAACGACCCACCTCTTACCTATAACCTAAACTAACCACCTCTAACCTATTACCTAAAGTTGAGGTAGTAGGTTAGAGGTGTTCGGTTTATGTTAAAGGTAAGAGGTGGGTCGTTTAGGTCCTGTACGGACCACCTCTTACCTATTACCTAACTAACCACCTCTAGCCTACTACCTAAACTAACCACCTCTAACCTATTACCTTATCTAACACCTCTAAACGAACCACCTCTAACCTACTACCTAACTAACCACCTCTAACCTATTACCTTATCTAACACCTCTAAACGAACCACCTCTAACCTACTACCTAAACTAACCACCTCTAACCTAATACCTTATCTAACACCTCTAAACGAACCACCTCTAACCTACTACCTAAACTAACCACCTCTAACCTAATACCTTATCTAACACCTCTAAACTAACCACCTCTAACCTAATACCTTATCTAACACCTCTAAACTAACCACCTCTAACCTAATACCTTATCTAACACCTCTAAACTAACCACCTCTAACCTAATACCTTATCTAACACCTCTAAACTAACCACCTCTAACCTAATACCTTATCTAACACCTCTAAACGAACCACCTCTAACCTACTACCTAAACTAACCACCTCTAACCTAATACCTTATCTAACACCTCTAAACTAACCACCTCTAACCTAATACCTTATCTAACACCTCTAAACTAACCACCTCTAACCTAATACCTTAGCGAACCCCCTCTAACCTATTACCTAAACTAACCACCTCTTACATATTGCCTAAACTAACCACCTCTAACCTATTACCTGTCCTAAACTAACAACTTCTAACCTATTACCTAAACGAACCACTTCTAACCTAATAGCAAAACATAACCATCTCTAACCCAACATCAAAACGTAGCCGTCTTTCTTAAAGTTAACCATCTCTAACCCCATATCTAAACTTAGCCATCTCAGTTGTGTCCATTTAGTCTCTCCCCCCCTTTGTGCTCCAGCTGCCCCCTGAGATCCCTCAGCATCCCAAAGGCAGTGTGGTGGAAATACCCTGCCCCCCCCCCCCCCCCCCCCCCCCATGACACTGATGGTTGAACACAGGTTCTTTATAACAACCCATGAACCTATATTCAACGCATTTCGTTATTCTATATCGATTAATGCACAGCAGCAAATACAAATCAATAGGATGATCATCAAAATATGAGCCGATGGGGAACAACTGAAGTGAAGGGGAACGATTAAAAAGAGGCAGTCCAAATATTGTGGAAGAACACCAGAGTATGTTCGGATTACATAGCAGAAATAGAGACATCCAACACAATACCTAGACAGTCGTTCGTTGACAAGAGGAATTTCACATAATTTTAATAGCAGGCCAGTCACAAAGGCAAAGCCGTACTTTCAGCCTCTAAGGGCTTCTGGGGGGAAAAAGAGAAAAGGAAAGAAACAAAAAAAAGACACACCTACATAGCTCATCAATAGATATGCTGCAGAGGCAGCCGCTGGTCGCCATGGAGATTGGTCAATGAACATGTAATCACAACTGCAACACAGAAATAGCAGCATTATCTCTCCGGGCTTTCGTTCAGAGGGGAGAGCAGGACTAGCTGCGGCTGTGTGACATGATAGGTCTTAGGAGAAACGTGTTTATCCACGGCATGTTGATAATCCCCTTATGAAACCAAACCCAGACCCAGTAACACTAGCGTACAAATTTTAATACGAGGTGGGTGTGTGTGTGTGTGTGTGTGTGTGTGGGGGGGGGGGGGGGGGTTTGTGTGTGTGTGTGTGTGTGTGTGTGTGTGTGTGTGTGTGTGTGTGTGTGTGTGTGTGTGTGTGTGTGTGTGTGTGTGTCAGTGTGTGTGTGTGTGTGTGTGTGTGTGTGTGTGTGTGTGTGTGTGTGTGTGTGTGTGTGTGTGTGTGTGTGTGTGTGACGTCCCACCACTTTAAGCTTAAATTGTCGTATTAACATGTCATCCACTTCCTTTTACCCCTCACAGTGAGCACAGAGTTAAGATACTTTGATTGAATAATGGCTTTGGTTGCGTAAATCTTTTTCTTTTTTTTTTAGGGAGGAGTTTGAGAGTCCACATTTTGTAACCATAACGTCAAGAGTAAATAGTCGTCAACATTTTCCATGAGGTCACATCATGTCAGAATAACAGATGATACCAGAGAACCACGATCATACATGTCACAGCATCGGGCCCCCATCCTCCCCGTTTACTTTTGTTACTTGAAGTTGCTCTACTTTTTAAATTCTGGTTAATATACAAAAAAAAAGAGACGGACACAAAGATATTGATGTTTTTCAATATAGGAAATGTCTGCTTGGTGCTGGACTATCATGTGCTACACAAAGTAAAGCTAAGTAATAAGGTCCTCTCTTGATTTTTGGCTGCAGTAAGAGAAGTGGCTGGAACTAATCTAATCTGACATAAAAGAGAATACATTGGTCATCCAAACTGTCCACAGAATTTTACTGAGATGTAAGGAATGTGCATCATCATTATTTTACAGAAAAAAAAAATCACGCTTTTCTGAGAAATCATTTTCAGAATGGACCGAAATCAAATGTACCGTAATCAAGCCAAGGCCTACTTTAAAACGCTGATTATAAGCAATCAAGAGCCTTGTCATATTTTCCTCTAACTTTTCTCCAGAGTAAAATCAGTAGCCTATCACAAGTCAAGAACATTCGACTTATTCAGAAAAAGTAGCCTCTCTTATATCAGGCCTTTATGACTGTTTGAATAGAAAATACTGAAGTCTGTAATTCTGCATGTGAGTAACCTATCAGTTGCAGATTTTCATATATGAATATTTTGCCTCATGTTCTCAGACAAGTTTGGAAGATAAAATAAACAGTTCAATGCCACCCTAATTCATGGCTAAGAGTTACACCTACATGTGTATCTGGGTCAACATACACATAGAAGTGGAAGTAAAACGTCTACTTTAAAAAGCAATCTTCTCGATCTCATCTCGTGGGTGTACGGGGAACAAGTGGGGACGTGTCCACGAGTAATGAATAACAACCCGCCGACACGTGTGGAGCTGACGTGCAGGTTGTATCAACTTCCAGAAGGAATGTGATAGCGAGAAGGCGTTGTCATGGTGATCCGCCGGACAACAGTGTCCACAGCCACAGGTCGTCCCTGACCGGCTCGCGGGGCTCGTCGATTCGCTTGTTTTCGTTTCTAACCCGTTGCTATCGCAAAGACGCGCCTCTAATACAGCGGTCCGTTTACCAGTTCAATGGATTGATTGACAACGAGGACTTCGACTGCCGCTATGGAGAAGAAAGTTGGAAAGTGTCTATTGGACAATTGGGTGGAAGAGGTCAGTATGTTTAGTATAGCGCATATGCGTATTTCGCCGTAGTGAATCATAAGCATTTTAATCATCAATTCAGTCAATTATCAATGATTGTTCGCAATACAATTCCTAAAATCTGTAAAAAAACAAAACAAAAAAAGCTGACCCTTTAAGTTTGTGCGGCATGTGTGTTTGTCTGTGTGTGCATGTTTTTGTGTGTGTGGCATTTTTCCAGTTTCTTATTCATATTACAAGAACCTGCAGCTTAATCATACAAGTATTTGTTGAACGTCATGTACACACACACACACACACACACACACACACACACACACACACACACACACACACACACACACACACACACACACACACACACACACACACACACACACACACACACACACACACACACACACACACACACACACACACACACACACACACACACACACACACACACAAAGCCATGAGCAGTGTGTCTGTGTGTCCATGTAGAGGGCAGTAGCTGATTTAGCGGACGATGCGTCCCAAGAACAGATTCAGAGAGACGGTCACCGGGGCATTTTCTCAATTAATCTGGAGAGCAAAATGGAAGATATCACCTCCCTGAAGTCAGCCTACACGCCCCCCGTGGCCCCTGGGGTGAGGGAGCGCGGTACGTTGGTCATATGTGTCGTATATCATGTTATAAGGCTGTTCATGGACAAACCGCTGGGGAGATGTCGTTCTCTTGGGTGATGAACAGCATTTATTAGCATAATAAATAAACATCACCTTCTTTTCTCTCAGTTTAATCTCTTTTTGGGCCTCTTTGCGTTGCAGGTATCAGAGGAGAACTTCTGGCCAAATTGATCACTCAGAGAATAAGGTTATATTTTTAATTTTTATGTTTTCAGCAAATGTTTTCCCATCCCTTTATTAGATGTTTTGCCTCTAAGAACAGCCTTGGCCCAGATCTATTTTGCAACCCTTGAAACCCTTTAAGACGAATACTCAATCACTTGAAATGGCTTATTTGGAAATGGGTCTGTTTTGGCACTGATAATGGCGGCAAATTGCCAGAGCTATCTTAAAAACCCATCTCTGGACCCACGCCAACATCTTTACATGTGCTCACGAGTCACACATTTACACAAAGTGCTTTTCTGTACATAAAGCACAACCATTACTTGTTGTGTGTTTGTATGCGTAGGCTATTGACACCCCAATCATCACAAAATACACACAGTGCTTGTCCTTCGGGCCCGTTTGTGATGTTGAAGTAGGCCTACTACTTGTTTCTGGCCCGTGTGTTTGCAGTGAGGAGGTGCATGCAGAGTTCAACCCTGTGACTCCCACCACAGACTTCTCCTCCACCACACACAGGGATTTCACCGGTGGAGGATTCGTGCCTCTTCCTCCCACAACCACGAAGGTATCGGAAATCGGATCATTGACCTTTTTGCTGTGGTTATAATTCGGTCCCCTGTAGCCATCCCTTTAGTTCAAATATTTTGTTAAAACAAATTGTTCAGGGGGAGCTGAAGAACTATACCGAATGACCAAACAAAAGATGTTGGAGCAAATCTTTATGACCGCGATAATACAAATTACATTGCGCAGTGTGTAATCATGAATTAAGTGACAGAGGCACTGTCACTGAACTGAGTAAATGTTCATCCTAATTCCCTAGAAGGAGTTTACTTTGACGCCAAACTGAGCAACAGTTTGCCAATCCTTTCCAATCTCACGTCTCAAGCCAAACTGTGCAGACAAAAAGCGAACAAGGATAACATTATGATTTGCCATGCTGACATTCTCTTCACTGTTGTGTGAGTGGGATGTTTTCAGTCCTCCTATAATGGACTTTAGTCGGTGCAATCAGCGAAATCCAATTCCCGACGTTTTTGTGTTTTCTCGTCAACAGAATCACGATTACAAATGCGACCAGGCGATTACATTTTGGAGCGAGAACCATCAGCACATTCAGGTCTGTTACGACAGAGAAACCACAACACACGCGCGCGCACGCACGCACGAACGCAAGCGCAACGAACAAACATGTGCACATACACTCACACACACAAACACACACACACACGCAAACACACACAAACACGAACACAGCTTCAAGATCCAACATACCTCTCTCTTCCATTGCATTCATAAATAAAGGTCATCTCTTCCCATGATGCATTACCTAGATTGCACATGCTTCATCGACTGTTTCTGTTTCTGTTCTTTTCTTTTAATTCCTCCCCCTTATGCACATTCATACTTGGCTGCTTGCGATTCTATTCTTTAACGGATGCTTGACTCGCTGATTGTCAAAGATTAACTTTCTTTGTTTGCGGCAGAATTAAAGGCTACAGCAAATTCTGCAAAAGTAGAATTACATTGAAACATTGTTTTGGTTGTTCTGTTTTCAGAGAACGACTGCAGTTCGAACAATGGACAGCCCTTTCAAGAGGTGCGCTCAATTCAGCACCCCTATAACCCAGCAGTTAAATGACCAGTAACCCCCCCCCCCCCCCCAGACCCCATCATAAGCATAGAAAAGGACATATAGCGATGAGCACCACAAAAACTTCAACCATCTCACTGCTGCCAATGGGAGCGCTCCTGTTAACTTTATAGCATCACAGAACAACGCTTTCGAAATGTAACAAATAAATAGCATTTGTAACATGCCATGTTAATAAAACAGAAAACCAAATGATGGCTATCCGATTTCACGAACACTTTGAGTTATTAAAAGACGAGTACCTCTGAGAGCATGAGAAATTCTAGACTCTACGGTTACTTTCATAAATTCCCAGATAATGACTTAATTAATAGATAGGCTACTAACCTGCCCGTGTATCTGTCCTGTTTACACTTCGGTCTGTTGTCATGCCGTCCCCGGCTTTAACATTAAATACAGCAAATCGATGATGTTCAAAGAGACTACTACATGTAATGAGTCAATTATTATTGAACCAACTGACACTAAGATAATTAGCTGAAAGAGATAATGGGTTACAGGCGGTAGTGTGTTATGTAGTACATTATGTAGTACATTATGCTCCATGTCAGATATACAGATGCAGGCTAGGGGTGTGAGGTAGTGAATGACACAGCCAGATGTGCGCTCCTGTCAGTCCACAGGGCCTCACCGCTGAGCATCGATGATCCATTGTTTCATGCTCCGATGGGTATGGAGGCAGGTAGCTATGGCGACCAAGCCATTTTAGTCTATATCAATGTATTTCCCGCCCAAAAGCAAACCAGACGATTATCTCAGTGTTAAGGAAAGACAAGGTGCTAGAATAGTAGTGGGATTTTACATTACGTCATACCGAATGCCGGAGCTTTATGAACTGTATACTAAATGAGAGGTGAAATTATCTTTATTTTTAATTGGTCTAAGATGGTGTGCGTTTGAGGAAAAGGTCTTGAATTAATGACATCAACGAAGAAACCCTCATATTGTCCGTGCTTCCGAATCTATATATTTTGATCCCAGGTAGTGAAGCTGCAATGCACACTTGAATTTGTTCCTTATCTTTCTGCCAGAGAGCCTCAGATATGAGACGCTGTGCAGAGTGACTGCGTTCCCGTGTATTTAGAACGCCTGGTGGGCTGTGATACGTTTATAGGTCACTTATCATGCCTTTAGTATCCAGGTGTGACCCTAGTTTGCTCTCGCACATCTCCATGCATACCTCTCTCTCTCTCTCTCTCGCTCAACCATTACAAACCTCTCTCTCTCTCTCTCTCTCGCACGCTCTCTCGACCATTACGAGCCGTGAGCAGCATGCCTGTGTGTGTGTGGGTGAGTGGGAGGTAATTACAGTCATGCAGGTGCAGAAAAGTTGCGCCCCTGCTGAGATTAAAACATATTTGCCCACACACTGTTGCCGCAAACCCCACACACTCACGTACACACACACACACACGCACGCAAACACACACACACACACACACACACACACACACACACACACACACACACACACACACACACACACACACACACACACACACACACACACACACAGATACACATACAGATACACATATATACACACACACTGGAAGACATGTGCCCACAAATCTTGACACACTCACTCACAAGGAGACACACACCCACACACACAGGGATAGACAGACAGACAGACACACACAAACACACAGGGAGACATGTGCCCTAAGCCTGCCCACAGATCTTGACACACTCACTCACAAGGAAGCACACACACACACACACACACACACACACACACACACACACACACACACACACACACACACACACACACACACACACACACACAGGGACAGACGGACGCTGCAGGGCTCTTGCCCTCGGTCCACGGTGGACTGTAGATGTCTCTGATGAGCAGGGATGTCATCGCAGCGGTAGGCCTGGGAGACCAGGCGTGACACTGTGTGTCTCAGTAGCTGCCTTCTTTCTTCATAACCACACACACAACACACACCATCGTTCTTCCCATGTAGATCCCCCTGCCGCCTATTTTTGGTAGATTCCGTTTGATGGAATCACTTTGCATTCTCAATGCTCCCGACAAACACAGTTGATCGATCCCCCTCCCCGCATTAAATACAGCAGACGACATGAATCGCTGCAGTACTAATATTAGCGTAGGACGTATCCATGGCTCCGGTGTCGTCCTCACCAGAAAAAACTGTGGAGGGTGAGCGGCTGCAGCTCTGTCGGGCCCAGAGATGCCCCCACATGAGCTTCATATGCTCAGGCTCTGCTTGTTTACCAGCCTCCATATCTCCTCCTACCAGGGGAAGGCATCATCAGATATTCTCAGGGACACCACAGGGGCTGGGTTGGCGGGTTATCACATCCCCTTGGACTCGGTATAGAAATACATTTAGACAGATTTGGTTTCATCGTGGGCCAGGAAAGTTTCTTGAAAGTGTGACAAATTCATGTTTTACTCAGGTTTATTGAACAAAATATCTTACAGTATCTTGGATATACATATATACACACACATATCTTGTACTGTATAACACCACTGTTGAACGTTGATCTCTGCATTGACGATCATAACACTGTGCCCCCCCCCCCATGTTCCAGGAGATACTAACACATGATGGACTCCCAAACACCTTATTCATACAAATCTTAAATCTAGAAATCACAAAAAATATGAATTTATAATTCAAAAGTACCTCTCTCTCCAATACAGAAAGATTCTTCATACAAAAAACAGCTTTTACAAATACTTTTTTAATATATATATATATATTTTTACCATTCCAAGTTTTGCCGCAGGTAATAAACATACCTTCAATTTCCCCAAGTTTATTTCTACGTGAAAAGTCACACGTGTGGTTGACTTTGCACTCTGCAGGGGAGGACAGATATAAGGACTTATTCTAGAACAAATAAAGAAGGGGCTGGGCCCAGCTGTTGTTGTCCCTGGGCTGGGCAGCTCCCGTTGCCTCATTATCAGCAAGCGTCTCAGATGACATACACGTCGGTCTTCTCTCCCAGAAGCCAATAGGTTCTCATTTTGCCTTTGCCCTGGAAAAGTACAGAAATCAATAGGTTGATCAGGGCCTGATGAAGGAGGGAGGGGAGTGGAGTGTGTGTGTGTGTGTGTTTGTGTGTGGAGGGCAGTCGGATGTCATGCACTTCTGTAGCGGTCACCCTGACAATCAGGTCAGTTCGTCTGTCTGTCAGTCAGTGTATTTTAGGAATGATGTTTAATGCGTGTGTGTAATCAGAATTGGAATGAATGATGTTATGGCATCATTTGATTTTCCAAGGTTTGGACAGACATTAATAAATATTCAACAAAGACCCAAAAGACTGGAAGACAAAAGGAAAGAAAGAGAAAACTTTTTTTGTTTTCAAGGTTTATGCCGTTGTTTTGATGGCCTTCTATACTGTGTGTGTGTGCGTGTGCGTGTGTGTGTGTGTGTGCGTGTGTGTGTGTTCGTGTGCGCTTGTGTTTGTGTCCTCACCTTCATCTCTATATCCCCTCGTAACTGGAGGTCAAAGTAACCGAACTCGTCCAGCACTTCTTTAGTGGCTGAGGAGAGGTGGATCCTCAGGGCTGGAACAACAATACCACAGATTGGATAAGACCAACAACATCTGGGACAGCAACTCTACGTAACATTTCTTCCAGAAATGACACAGGTCTTGTTTTCAGAGAAATGGGACAACCTCCTGATGAATTGAACCAAAAAGAATAGGGCTGCTGCTGCTAAGCGTCTTTGTTGTTTTTTTAGCAGAACATCAGAGGTGCAAGGCCGACCCAAAGCAGTGGAAAGTGGAAAGACTGATGCATTCCCCAAACAGACAGAAAGACAGACAGACAGAAACACACATACATACACACACACACACACACACATGCCCAACAACACACACACACTCACACACACATACACGTATGCACTCACACACAAACACACACACACAGACTCAGACACAGACTCAGAGACATAGACACACACAAACACACACATACACACACATACACACACACACACACACACACACACACACACACACACACACACACACACACACACACACTAGCAGCTCTCAGTAGTGATTTGGGAGTCTGGTCTGGGGCACTGCCGACTGCTCTAAGGCTGGCTACGGGTGCTGCGCTGTAAGTGCTATCAATTATTTATCAGTGGCGGCGCAATACGGGAAGCTCCTCAGTCCCTAATCAATACATGTGATTAGACGCTCGCAAAGGCATCCAAGCCGTCGCCAGGACACGGCTGAGCCCTGTCGCGGCATGTTGAGGACATCAACGCTACAGAGCATGTGTGTTCGTCCCAGGTGCGATATTAAGTATTATTTGTGTATTTCTCAATTTTCTTGTTTCTACAAGAAATGACGAATGAATAACCTCCTTTTGTGGAGACAATGTGATTGTATTTGCTAGGAATGCATTTGTTTGGCATGTTTGAACGGGCTAAAGCCAAGATAATTTGAATCAGAAGGATTTATCGGAATCAGTGATTGAAACAGGATGCTTTAATCACGTGGTCCAGCTCCAGGCTGCCTTAGGACGTTTTTGATCTGTTCTTTGTTTGACATGTCACCAGAGCACGTGATTGAAAAACTTTGAAAGAATGTAATCAAATTGTTTTAAAGTAATGCCCTTCACAATTCATCTAATAAATCATTTGTCGTAATTTGACACCAATCGCTGATTCAAAGCAAATTTCACAGATGGATAAACAGATACACACACTGATACATTAAAACTACCAAACAGAAACACATCCACGAACAAGACGGGGAAAAGCAGTGTTCCAGCCTTGACACTGCAGACCAACTCACCCTCCCCGTTAGACTCCATCCTGGACGTGGTGTTGACAGTGTCCCCGAATAAACAATACCTGGGCATCTTCAAACCCACCACGCCTGCACAGACAGGCCCTGCAGATGCAAAAAATAAAACACGGTTCAATTCGTACCGGTAAAGAAATAACGAGCATCACATGGTTGCGGTTCCGTGACTCAGCGCAGGGATGGTGAAGTGACGACTGAAGTGAAACACTGATGATGCTGATCTGCATGCAGCCAGACGTGGCTGAGTGCCGGCCTTCCTACACACGCCGTTGAAAAGTCAACCCCCGGCTGTATGTCAAGTGTTTGCATGAGACTATAAACGCAATCTAAATGCCACATCGCCGCACTCCGATTCACACTAAATACCAACGGGGTCACTTACCCTTTTAGCTTCACAATAAATGTCTGCCCGGTCTAAACAGTACATGCGACTGTGTTGTTATTACACATGTAGCATCTCATTACTGGATACCCCAGGGGGTTACGTGTAAACACAACCGTTCTAGTTAAAACATCAGCAATTTAATCATTTTTAATCGAGGGACAAAAGGGTTGGCTAGCTTTTATTTATTACGTTTTTTCTCCTCAACCCAGCATTGAATATGGTCAAGTCGAAAGTATTCCTTTAATCTTCATTGGTAACATCAGTGCATGTGTAAGTCATCGTAAAGGTTAGATTACGCCGATATAGCCATACAGATACCCTTACCATATCCTCTGTGGCGTGCAAGCTATCTGTTTCCCACCACAACATATCATTCGGTTTTCTTTGTATTGATTTGGGACTCTGTAGCTGTATAGCATTTATTTGGTCACATGTTAGTAATATATCAGGAGTCACTTTACACTGGTACACCTATTGTTAGCAACATTACAGACCTATCTGTGAATTCCTATTGTTAGCCCGACTGTATACCCATCTGTGTGTTCCTATTGTTAACATCAATATATACCCACCTCAGTGTTTCTATTCTAAGTCAGACTATATAGACCTACTTTTATGTGTTCCTGTTGTTAGCATCACTATGTATTCATATTGTTATCATCAATATAGACCCACCTTTGTGTATTCCTGTTGTAAGCATCACCATGTGTTCCTACTGTTAGCATCACTATAGACCTACTGAGAGCATCACTATAGACCTCTTGTTAGCATCACTATGGACCTATTGTTTGCATCACTATAGACCCACCTTTGTGTATTCCTGTTGTTAGCATCACCATGTGTTCCTACTGTTAGCATCACTATAGACCTACTGAGAGCATCACTATAGACCTCTTGTTAGCATCACTATGGACCTATTGTTCGCATCACTATAGACCCACCTGTGTGTATTCCGACTCGGAGCCGCAGCTGGTCATTGGGTCTGTGTCGGATCTTGAATGTTTTGACCTGTTCTAGCAAGGCCAAGGACATCCCGGCGATCTCCCTGGCGTGCAGCTTCCCGTTGCGCACAGGGAGCCCAGACACGACCATGTAGGCATCGCCGATGGTCTCCACCTGGTGGCCGGGAGCCAGAGACAGGCATTATCATTCCCAACACGTAGACACAGAGTATTCCATCGTGTATATGAAGGAGCGCTTCCTCTCCCGGTGCCACGCGGCATGTATCGAAGTAAACATCAACTGCATGTCTGATTGTCAGAAACGTCACGTTGAAAGGTTCAGCCTCGGTTTAATCATTGTGACTAGACTGTGGAAAATACATGCAAGTATGTGTTTACCTTGTATACGTCGAAATTGTCGATGATGGCGTCGAAGCAGGTGTACAGGTCATTGAGCAGGGTCACAACCTACAACAGGAGCAAGAGATGCAATAAATATGTATCGTCTACGTAGAATCAGATTATTTTTTGGCTTTGGGATGGGAATAAAAAACAGGCATCGTTAATAATACATTGGTTCCCAACCTTGGGGTAAGGCCCATCTAGGGTTCGGGCCAAACTATTAGGGTCCCCTGACTTCGATTCCCCAGACTAAAATAAAGTCAAGTATTTATGGCATTGACTGACTCAAAGTATTCAAGTTCATTTTCAAATGTGAAAAATTCACCTGCTTTATGCTTGTTTATTTTAAAATATTTTCTGTAAAAGGGCATATCTGTGCACCAATTATGTCAACTCTAAAGATTGTAAGGGTGAAAACAGAAAAGCAATTATATTGATACTCCAGTGCACATTTTGTATAATCGTTTTAAAGATGAACGTAAGCGATGCGTTTACACACTTCAATATGTGTCGCAAGAAAGTCACTGTAGACCATCCTGAAGTCAGGTAAGATCACAAATCGCATTCCACAAAATTCCAGAACCTGCAACTTTAGCTCAACACAATCTAAACATAAGCATCCAAAAACTGTAAATGGATCGCTTCACTATCACTCTTATCGTTGGGTTTCCTGTGAAGTCATACATTCTCATGTGATGAGCCTTCACCCCCCCCCCCCCCCCCACCGGACCCCTCTTCCGTGGTGAGACTTTCGTGGGCTTTTATCGCTATGAGACAGAACCCGCTGCCTTTATGCTTTCCCTGGCGTTTAGCATTGCTCACTATTGAAGATAAGGCACCGAGTGAGTCAACTCTGCGTCAATGCCCTCTCCCTTCCCTCCGTCAGACTATTTTGAGTTGTAGCCGCCGGGTGGGTGCATTTCCAGTGGGTGCTATGACACACAAGAGTTAGTAGGATGCTGAATACATGTCACGCATCAACAACAAAGGAAGTGGAGCCGCTGTGATCGCAACGCAGTCATTACTTTTGTTTCGTTTTTAGACCGAATGTATGCTTGATTAACAAATATATAACACATAAGACAAGTAGAGCGCTTATCATGGCTGCGGGAACTACCTGTTGAATTGAGAAATAGGTTTAATAAGAGCCAAACAAGCAAAGTGAAATTTATGTTGGAACTGCCAATGCTTATACTAAACTTTGACCCAATCAAAACTCACACAGTAAAGTACAGAATACCTGTTTTACCGTAGTTTGGCAAGTCAAGACATTTGTACACAAACAAAATAATTATTGTCCTTGATATTAGTACTTGTTTATCTTTCCGTCTATTATCCTGGCCTTCTAATGGGATATATTGTCACATATGTACCCTACTTTGCCTTTGTCTTGTACCAAATCAACATTTGAATCAACAAGGACGCATTCATTTTTTGCCGCCTAACCCCGTTCTGTTTGTGTCAAGTGTTGGGGAACATTTCTGTGTTGCCTTTATTTACTAGAATGTGTCTAGTTCTTGTAAAGGAGAAATGGAGAGCCAGGGAGTGTAGATGACTGAGTGTCGAGGCCGTTGTTACCTGTAGCGGCGTGCTCTCGGCCGACATGGAGGTGAAGCCCACGATGTCACTGAAGTAGATGGTGACGCTGTCGAAGGCCTCCGCCTGCACCGTCTCCCCTCTCTTCAGCTGCTCCGCCACAGAGCTGTACCACAACACAGGGCCCAGCGGTGAGTAACTCACAGGTTCACAGGTGAGAGCCCTGAAGGATTTCCACTGGCTTCCGCACCGCTGAATATCATGAAGGGGTCTTTCATTTGGATGACCTCAACTATTGGTGGGAAAATAAGTGATCACCAAGGATAATATGGAAATGCCCCCATACTTAATAATTTTTAAAGGATAAATCATCATTTTGATTTTCACACACATTTCATAGATGTATGCTGTATGCTGTATTTTGACTTCAGAACAACTTTAGTTGAAAACACTTAACGGTGCACTTATTTTACACTTTAGGGGTAATTGGGTTTAAATATTTCTACGCGTGTCCAGATTGCACCCATATATTAATATTATTATTTTCCGGTTCATATACATAATATGCGTGGTTAACAGAACCCAGTCCAGTCCCCACATCTTACAACAGCGCTCACTCAGCACATTTCTAAGGATCATCATCATGAGAAGGACTACTATCTCTCAGTCCCCCTCCACGCCAGTCCATCAGTTACAGGGCAGCAACACATGAGACCACATGAAACAGAAGGAGGGCTAAATGAGGTAATAGCCGGGGTATGGAGAATGACAGCTAGAGAGGTCAGGGGAGCTTCCCATCTGGGCTTAAACGCTCCAACCCTCCTTTTCTCTCCTCCCGCTTCCCCTATCTCCCCAGGAGCCCCTTAATGAGAGGCTTGCCTGTCACTTTGATGCACCCTTTTAGCAGCCACACTACTACTACTGCACTCCATGGAGGGCACCGTTCAGACGCCAGGGAGATTTCAATGCTTTGCATAAACATTCTAGCGCACACACTTTCAGCCTTCTTCTGCTGGGCTGGAGATTAACAATCGTCAATTCAGTTCATTTTACTTGTCAAATAAACAATTATGAATACTAGCGCAAAGTCAATGAAACAATCATATTTATACATGTGATAATATCTTCACAATACTACGAGCGTGCATGTTGGATGACGGCGGCCCATGCAGAAGTGAAACGGCGGTGGTCTTACTGTGGCAGAATCTGGTAGAGGAGGTTCTCGGCCTTGCGTTTCTCCTCCAGGTAAGCCTGCGTGCGCTCCTCCACCAGGTTCTC
This sequence comes from Gadus macrocephalus, assembly GCF_031168955.1. Taxonomy (NCBI): domain Eukaryota; kingdom Metazoa; phylum Chordata; class Actinopteri; order Gadiformes; family Gadidae; genus Gadus; species Gadus macrocephalus. Next base: position 10,563,711 of record NC_082385.1, read on the forward strand.
CAGGTTGTTGGCGTACTGCTCCATCCTGGACAGCAGGTTGTTGAGGATGCTGGTGCTGCCCTCCCTGGAGGAACACAAGACACACTCGCGTGGTGAGTCCACAGTCGGGTTCTCCCTGACAGCCTGGCCTGGAGCCCGTCGTGAGGCTCTCCCACGAAAACAGACATGATAAGACCGATCAGTGCTGGGAAAGGGGAGCTACAGTTCATGGCGTTGAAAGGAGTCCCGCGTTCTTCAGAGTTTGCGGCACCAGAGGAAAGTTTGGCAATCGTCTGACCAATCAGAGCTGGCTTTGCCAGAGATAGATGGAATAAAGACGTTGAAAGATTAATAGAGA